>NC_044550.1:155532313-155581711 GCF_007565055.1 Rhinopithecus roxellana | reverse complement strand
TTAGGAAGCAGTTTGCTAACACTTTTTTCGTGGAAACTGGAAAGTGATATTTGGGAGCCCATAGGGACAGATAGTGAAAAAGGAAATATCCTTACATAATAACTACAGAGAAGCTTTCTGAGAGATTGCTTTCTGATGTGTGACTTCATCACAGAGTTCCACCTTTCCCTTTTGGAACAGTTTGCTAACACAGTTGTCGTGGATTCTGAAAAGGTATATTGGGAGCTCATTGAGGGCTCTGGTGAAAAGGAAATATCCTCACATAATAACTAAAGAGCAGCTTTCTGAGAAACTGCACTGCCATGTGTGAAGGCAACTCACAGAGGTACACGTTTCGCTTCAGTGATCAGTTGTTAACACAGTTTTCTGGAAATCTGCAATTAGATACTTCATAGCGCAATGAACTTTACGGTGACAGAGGAATCATCCACAGAGGAAAACTAGAAAGAAGCTTCTAGAACACTTCTTGGTGATGTGTGAATTCATCTCACAGAGTTACACTTATGTTTCGTGGAGCAGTCCATTAACACTGTCTTTGAGGAACCTGAGAAGGGCTTCCTGGATTTCATTGAGGCCTACGCTGATAAAGGACATTTCATCCGTTCAAAACGTGAAAGAAGCTTTCTGAGAAACTTCTTTCTGATCTGTGAGTTCATCTCACGACTTATACTTTCGACGTCAGGACGCAGTTTGCTAACACTCTTTTCGTGGAAACTGGAAATTGATATTTGGGAGCCCTTAGGGACCCATGGTGAAAAAGGAAATATCCTCACATAATAACTACAGAGAAGCTTTCTGAGAGATTGCTTTCTGATGTGTGACTTCATCACACAGACTTCCACCTTCCCTTCTTGGAACAGTTTCCTAACACTCTTGTCGTGGATTCTGAAAAGGTATATTTGGGAGCTCATTGAGGGCTCTGGTGAAAAAGGAAATATCCTCACATAATAACTAAAGAGCAGCTTTCTGAGAAACTGCACTGCCAAGTGTGAATGCAACTCACAGATGTACACGTTTCTCTTCAGTGATCAGTTTGTTAACACAGTTTTCTGGAAATCTGCAATTAGATACTTCATAGCGTAATGAACTTTACGGTGACAGAGGAAACATCCACAGATGAAAACTAGAAGGAAGCTTTCTTAGAAACTTTTTGGTGATGTGTGAATTCATCTCACAGAGTTCCACTTATTTTTCGTGGAGCAGTCCATTATCACTGTCTTTGAGGAACCTGAGACGGGCTTCCTTGGATCGCATTGAGGCCTACGCTGATAAAGGGAATTTCATCCGTTCAAACGTGAAAGAAGGTTTCTGAGAAACTTCTTTCTGATCTGTGAGTTCATCTCACAGACTTATAATTTAGACTTCAGGAAGCAGTTTGCTAACACTCTTTACTTGGGACCTGTAAAGTGATATTTGGGAGCCTATAGGGACCCATGGTGAAAAAGGAAATATCCTCACAGAATAACTACAGAGAAGCTTTCTGAGAGATTGCTTTGTGATGTGTGACTTCATCACACAGAGTTCCACGCTTCCCTTCTTGGAACAGTTTGCTAACACTGTTGTCATGGACTCTGCAAAGGTATATTTGGGAGCTGATTGAGGGCTCTGGTGAAAAAGGAAATATCCTCACATAATAACTAAAGAGCAGCTTTCTGAGAAACTGCACTGCCATGTGTGAATGCAACTCACAGAGGTACACGTTTCTCTTCAGTGATCACTTTGTTAACACAGTTTTCTGGAAATCTGCAATTAGATACTTCATAGCGCAATGAAACTTACGGTGACAAAGGAAACATCCACAGATGAAAACTAGCAAAAAGCTTTCTTAGAAACTTCTTGGTGATGTGTGAATTCATCTCAAAGAGTTACACTTACGTTTCGTGGAACAGTCCATTAAGACTGTCTTTGAGGAACCTGAGAAGGGCTTCCTTGGATCACATTGAGGCCTACGCTGATAAAGGAAATTTCATCCGTTCAAAACGTGAAAGAAGCTTTCTGAGAAACTTCTTTCTGATCTGTGAGTTCATCTCACAGACTTATAATTTAGACTTCAGGAAGCAGTTTGCTAACACTTTTTTCGTGGAAACTGGAAAGTGATATTTGGGAGCTCATAGGTACAGTTGGTGAAAAAGGAAATATCCTCACATAATAACTACAGAGAAGCTTTCTGAGAGATTGCTTTCTGATGTGTGATTTCATCACACAGAGTTCCACCTTTCCCTTCTTGGAACAGTTTTGCTAACACTGTTGTCGTGGATTCTGAAAAGGTATCTATGGGAGCTCATTGAGGGCTCTGGTGAAAAAGGAAATATCCTCACATAATAACTAAAGAGTAGCTTTCTGAGAATCTGCACTGCCATGTGTGAATGCAACTCACAGATGTACAAGTTTCTCTTCAGTGATCAGTTTGTTAACACAGTTTTCTGGAAATCTGCAATTAGATACTTCATAGCGCAGTGAAATTTACGGTGACAGAGGAAACATCCACGGATGAAAAACCAGAAAGAAGCTTTCCTGGACACTTCTTGGTGATGTGTGAATTCATCTCACAAAGTTACACTTATGTTTCGTGGAGCAGTCCATTAACAATGTCTTTGAGGAACCTGCTAAGGGCTTCCTGGGATCGCTTTGAGGCCTATGCTGATAAAGGAAATTTCATCCGTTCAAAACGTGAAAGAAGCTTTCTGAGAAACTTCTTTCTGCTCTGTGAGTTCATCTCAAAGACTTATAATTTAGACTTCAGGAAGCAGTTTGCTAACACTTGTTTCGTTGAAACTGGAAAGTGATATTTGGGAGCCCATAGAGACAGATGGTGAAAAAGGAAATATCCTCACAGAATAACTACAGAGAAGCTTTCTGAGAGATTGCTTTCTGATGTGTGACTTCATCACACAGAGTTCCACCTTTCCCTTCTTGGAACAGTTTGCTAACACTGTTGTCATGGATTCTGCAAAGGTATATTTGGGAGCTCATTGAGGGCTCTGGTGAAAAAGGAAATATCCTCACATAATAACTAAAGAGCAGCTTTCTGAGAAACTGCAATGCCATGTGTGAATGTAACTCACAGAGTTACACGTTTCTCTTCAGTGATCAGTTTGTTAACACAGTTTTCTGGAAATCTACAATTAGATACTTCATAGCGCAATGAAACTTACGGTGACAAAGGAAACATCCACAGATGAAAATTAGAAAGAAGTTTTCCTAAACACTTCTTGGTCATGTGTGAATTCATCTCACAGAGTTATACTTATGTTTCATGGAGCAGTCCATTAACACTGTCTTTGAGGTACATGAGAAGGGCTTCCTTGTATCGCATTGAGGCCTACGTTGATAAAGGAAATATCATCCGTTCAAAACGTGAAAGAAGCTTTCTGAGAAACTTCTTTCTGATCTGTGAGTTCATCTCACAGACTTATAATTTAGACTTCAGGAAGCAGTTTGCTAACACTCTTTTCGTGGAAACAGGAAATTGATATTTGGGAGCCCCCACTTACCCATGGTGAAAAAGGAAATATCCTCACATAATAACTACAGAGAAGCTTTCTGTTAGGTTGCTTTCTGAAGTGTGACTTCATCACACAGAGTTCCACCCTGCCCTTCTTGGAACAGTTTGCTAACACTGTTGTCGTGGATTCTGGAAAGGTATATTTGGGAGCTCATTGAGGGCTCTGGTGAAAAAGGAAATATCCTCACATAATAACTAAAGCTCTGCTTTGTGAAAAACAAGCACTGCCATGTGTGAATGCAACTCACAGAGTTACACGTTTCTCTTCAGTGATCAGTTTGTTAACACAGTTTTCTGGAAATCTGCAATTAGATACTTCATAGCGCAATGAACCTTACGGTGACAAAGGAAACATCCACAGATGAAAACTAGCAAGAAGCTTTCTTAGAAACTTCTTGGTGATGTGTGAATTCATCTCAAAGTGTTACACTTATGTTTCGTGGAACAGTCCATTAACACTGTCTTTGAGGAACCTGAGAAGGGCTTCCTGGGATCGCATTGAGGCCTACGCTGATAAAGGAAATTTCATCCGTTCAAAACGTGAAAGAAGCTTTCTGAGAAACTTCTTTCTGATCTGTGAGTTCATCTCACAGACTTATAATTTAGACTTCAGGAAGCAGTTTGCTAACACTCTTTTCGTGGAAACTGGAAAGTGATATTTGGGAGCCCTTAGGGACCCATGGTGAAAAATGAAATATCGAGTGTTGGAGCAAGATGGCCGAATAGGAACAGCTCCAGTCTCCAACTCCCAGCGCGAGCGACACAGAAGACCAATGATTTCTGCATTTTCAACTGAGGTACTGGGGTCATCTCACTAGGGAGTGCCGGACAATCGGTGCTGGTCAGCTGCTGCCGCCTGACCAGCGAGAGCTGAAGCAGGGCGAGGCATTGCCTCACCTGAAAGCGCAAGGGGGAAGGGGATCTGTTTTCCTAGCCAGGGGAACTGAGACACACAACACCTGGAAAATCGGGTAACTCCCACCCCAATACTGCGCTGTAAGCATACAAGCACACCAGGAGAATATATCCCACACCTGGCTGGGAGGGTCCCACGCCCACGAAGCCTCCCTCACTGCTAACACAGCAGTTTCCCGCGATCTATCCGCAAGGCAGCAGCGAGGCTGGGGGAGGGGCGCCCGCCATTGCTGAGGCTTAAATAGGTAAACAAAGCCCTGGGAAGCTCGAACTGGGTGGAGCTCACTGCAGCTCAAGGAATCCTGCCTGTCTCTGTAGTCTCCACCTCTGGGGACAGCGCACAGCTGAAGACCAACAGGGGAAGTAGCGGGAGCCGGTGCAGACGCGAACGACTCTGTCTGACAGCTTTGGGGAGAGCCGTGGATCTCCCAACGCGGAGGTTGAGATCTGAGAACGGACAGACTGCCTGCTCAGGTGGGTCCCTGACCCCTGAGTAGCCTAGCTGGGAGAAATCCCCCACTAGGGGCAGTCTGACACCCCACACCTCACAGGGTGGAGTACACCCCTGAGAGGAAACTTCCAAAGGAAGAATCAGGCAGGTACACACGCTGTTCAGCAATATTCTATCTTCGGCAACCTCTGCTGCTGATACCCAGGCAAACAGGGTCTGGAGTGGACCTCAAGCAATCTCCAACAGACCAACAGACAGTCCTTCTGACTGTCAGAAGGAAAACTATCAAACAGGAAGGACACCTATACCAAAACCCCATCAGTACGTCACCACCATCAAAGACCAGAGACAGATAAAACCACAAAGATGGGGAAGAAGCAGGGCAGAAAAGCTGGAAATTCAAAAAATAAGAGCGCATCTCCCCCTGCAAAGGAGCGCAGCCCATCGCCAGCAACGGATCAAAGCTGGTCAGAGAATGACTTGGACGAGAGGAGAGAAGAAGGCTTCAGTCCATCAAACTTCTCAGAGCTAAAGGAGGAATTACGTACCCAGCGCAAAGAAACTAAAAATCTTGAAAAAAGAGTGGAAGAATTGACAGCTAGACTAATTAATGCAGAGAAGATCATAAACGAAATGACAGAGATGAAAACCATGACACGAGAAATACGTGACAAATGCACAAGCTTCAGTAACCGACTCGATCAACTGGAAGAGAGAGTATCAGCGATTGAAGATCAAATGAATGAAATGAAGCGAGAAGAGAAACCAAAAGAAAAAAGAAGAAAAAGAAATGAGCAAAGCCTGCAAGAAGTATGGGATTACGTAAAAGACCAAATCTACGTCTGATTGGGGTGCCTGAAAGTGAGGGGGAAAATGGAACCATGTTGGAAAACACTCTTCAGGATATCATCCAGGAGAACTTCCCCAACCTAGTAGGGCAGGCCAACATTCAAATTCAGGAAATACAGAGAACGCCACAAAGATACTCCTCCAGAAGAGCAACTCCAAGACACATAATTGCCAGATTCACCAAAGTTGAAATGAAGGAAAAAATCTTAAGGGCAGCCAGAGAGAAAGGTCGGGTTACCCACAAAGGGAAGCCCATCAGACTAACAGCAGATCTCTCGGCAGAAACTCTACAAGCCAGAAGAGAGTGGGGGCCAATATGCAACGTTCTTAAAGAAAAGAATTTTAAACCCAGAATTTCATATCCAGCCAAACTAAGTTTCATAAGTGAAGGAGAAATAAAATCCTTTACAGATAAGCAAATGCTTAGAGATTTTGTCACCACCAGGCCTGCCTTACAAGAGACCCTGAAGGAAGCCCTAAACATGGAAAGGAACAACCGGTACCAGCCATCGCAAAAACATGCCAAAATGTAAAGACCATCGAGGCTAGGAAGAAACTGCATCAACTAACGAGCAAAATCACCAGTTAATATCATAATGGCAGGATCAAGTTCACACATAACAATATTAACCTTAAATGTCAATGGACTAAATGCTCCAATTAAAAGACACAGACTGGCAAACTGGATAAAGAGTCAAGACCCATCAGTCTGCTGTATTCAGGAGACCCATCTCACATGCAGAGACATACATAGGCTCAAAGTAAAGGGATGGAGGAAGATCTACCAAGCAAATGGAGAACAAAAAAAAGCAGGGGTTGCAATCCTTGTCTCTGATAAAACAGACTTTAAACCATCAAAGATCAAAAGAGACAAAGAAGGCCATTACATAATGGTAAAGGGATCAATTCAACAGGAAGAGCTAACTCTCCTAAATATATATGCACCCAATACAGGAGCACCCAGATTCATAAAGCAAGTCCTTAGAGACTTACAAAGAGACTTAGACTCCCATACAATAATAATGGGAGACTTCAACACTCCGCTGTCAACATCAGACAGATCAACGAGACAGAAAGTTCACAAGGATATCCAGGAATTGAACTCATCTCTGCACCAAGCAGACCTAATAGACATCTATAGAACTCTCCACCCCAAATCAACAGAATATACATTCTTCTCAGCACCACATTGCACTTATTCCAAAATTGACCACATAATTGGAAGTAAAGCACTCCTCAGCAAATGTACAAGAACAGAAATTATAACAAACTGTCTCTCAGACCACAGTGCAATCAAACTAGAACTCAGGACTAAGAAACTCAATCAAAACCGCTCAACTACATGGAAACTGAACAACCTGCTCCTGAATGACTACTGGGTACATAACGAAATGAAAGCGGAAATAAAGATGTTCTTTGAAACCAATGAGAACAAAGATACAACATACCAGAATCTCTGGGACACATTTAAAGCAGTGTGTAGAGGGAAATTTATAGCACTAAATGCCCACAAGAGAAAGCAGGAAAGATCGAAAATTGACACTCTAACATCACAATTAAAAGAACTAGAGAGGCAAGAGCAAACACATTCAAAAGCTAGCAGAAGGCAAGAAATAACTAAGATCAGAGCCGAACTGAAGGAGATAGAGACACAAAACACCCTCCAAAACATCAATGAATCCAGGAGTTGGTTTTTTGAAAAGATCAACAAAATTGACAGACCGCTAGCAAGGCTAATAAAGAAGAAAAGAGAGAGGAATCAAATAGATGCAATAAAAAATGATAAAGGGGATATCACCACTGACCCCACAGAAATACAAACTACCATCAGAGAATACTATAAACGCCTCTACGCAAATCAACTAGAAAATCTAGAAGAAATGGATAATTTCCTGGACACTTACACTCTTCCAAGGCTAAACCAGGAAGAAGTTGAATCCCTGAATAGACCAATAGCAGGCTCTGAAATTGAGGCAACGATTAATAGCCTACCCACCAAAAAAAGTCCAGGACCAGATGGATTCACAGCTGAATTCTACCAGAGGTACAAGGAGGAGCTGGTACCATTCCTTCTGAAACTATTCCAATCAATAGAAAAAGAGGGAATCCTCCCTAACTCATTTTATGAGGCCAACATCATCCTGATACCAAAGCCTGGCAGAGACACAACAAAAAAAGAGAATTTTAGACCAATATCCCTGATGAACATTGATGCAAAAATTCTCAATAAAATACTGGCAAACCGGATTCAGCAGCACATCAAAAAGCTTATCCACCATGATCAAGTGGGCTTCATCCCTGGGATGCAAGGCTGGTTCAACATTCGCAAATCAATAAACGTAATCCAGCATATAAACAGAACCAAAGACAAGAACCACATGATTATCTCAATAGATGCAGAAAAGGCTTTTGACAAAATTCAACAGCCCTTCATGCTAAAAACGCTCAATAAATTCGGTATTGATGGAACGTACCTCAAAATAATAAGAGCTATTTATGACAAACCCACAGCTAATATCATACTGAATGGGCAAAAACTGGAAAAATTCCCTTTGAAAACTGGCACAAGACAGGGATGCCCTCTCTCACCACTCCTATTCAACATAGTGTTGGAAGTTCTGGCTAGGGCAATCAGGCAAGAGAAAGAAATCAAGGGTATCCAGTTAGGAAAAGAAGAAGTCAAATTGTCCCTGTTTGCAGATGATATGATTGTATATTTAGAAAACCCCATCGTCTCAGCCCAAAATCTCCTTAAGCTGATAAGCAACTTCAGCAAAGTCTCAGGATACAAAATTAATGTGCAAAAATCACAAGCATTCTTATACACCAGGAACAGACAAGCAGAGAGCCAAATCAGGAATGAACTTCCATTCACAATTGCTTCAAAGAGAATAAAATACCTAGGAATCCAGCTTACAAGGGATGTAAAGGACCTCTTCAAGGAGAACTACAAACCACTGCTCAGTGAAATCAAAGAGGACACAAACAAATGGAAGAACATACCATGCTCATGGATAGGAAGAATCAATATCGTGAAAATGGCCCTACTCCCCAAGGTTATTTATAGATTCAATGCCATCCCCATCAAGCTACCAATGAGTTTCTTCACAGAATTGGAAAAAACTGCTTTAAAGTTCATATGGAACCAAAAAAGAGCCCGCATTGCCAAGACAATCCTAAGTCAAAAGGACAAAGCTGGAGGCGTCACGCTACCTGACTTCAAACTATACTACAAGGCTACAGTAACCAAAACAGCATGGTACTGGTACCAAAACAGAGATATAGACCAATGGAACAGAACAGAGTCCTCAGAAATAATACCGCACATCTACAGCCATCTGATCTTTGACAAACCTGAGAGAAACAAGAAATGGGGAAAGGATTCCCTATTTAATAAATGGTGCTGGGAAAATTGGCTAGCCATAAGTAGAAAGCTGAAACTGGATCCTTTCCTTACCCCTTATACGAAGATTAATTCAAGATGGATTAGAGACTTAAATGTTAGACCTAATACCATAAAAACCCTAGAAGAAAATCTAGGTAGTACCATTCAGGACATAGGCATGGGCAAGGACTTCATGTCTAAAACACCAAAAGCAACGGCAGCAAAAGCCAAAATTGACAAATGGGATCTAATTAAACTAAAGAGCTTTTGCACAGCAAAAGAAACTACCATCAGAGTGAACAGGCAACGTACAGAATGGGAGAAAATTTTTGCAACCTACTCATCTGACAAAGGGCTAATATCCAGAATCTACAAAGAACTCAAACAAATATACAAGAAAAAAACAAACAACCCCATCAAAAAGTGGGCAAAGGATATGAACAGACATTTCTCAAAAGAAGATATTCATACAGCCAACAGACACATGAAAAAATGCTCATCATCACTGGCCATCAGAGAAATGCAAATCAAAACCACAATGAGATACCATCTCACACCAGTTAGAATGGCAATCATTAAGAAGTCAGGAAACAACAGGTGTTGGAGAGGATGTGGAGAAATAGGAACACTTTTACACTGTTGGTGGGATTGTAAACTAGTTCAACCATTATGGAAAACAGTATGGCAATTCCTCAAGGATCTAGAACTAGATGTACCATATGACCCAGCCATCCCACTACTGGGTATATACCCAAAGGATTATAAATTAGTCTACTACAAAGACACATGTACACGTATGTTTATTGCGGCACTATTCACAATAGCAAAGACTAGGAATCAACCCAAATGTCCATCTGTGACAGACTGGATTAAGAAAATGTGGCACATATACACCATGGAATACTATGCAGCCATAAAAAAGGATGAGTTTGCGTCCTTTGTAGGGACATGGATGCAGCTGGAAACCATCATTCTTAGCAAACTATCACAAGAAGAGAAAACCAAACACCGCATGTTCTCACTCATAGGTGGGAACTGAACAATGAGATCACTTGGACTCGGGAAGGGGAACATCACACACTGGGGCCTATCATGGGGAGGGGGGAGGGGGGAGGAGGGAGGGATTGCATTGGAGAGTTATACATGATATAAATGATGAATTGATGGGTGCTGACGAGTTGATGGGTGCAGCACACCAACATGGCATAAATATACATATGTAACAAACCTGCACGTTATGCACATGTACCCTAGTATAATAAAAATAAATAAATAAATAAATAAATTAAAAAAAAAAAGAAAAATGAAATATCCTCACATAATAACTACAGAGAAGCTTTCTAAGAGATTGCTTTCTGATGTGTGACTTCATCACTCAGAGTTCCACCTTTCCCTTCTTGAAACAGTTTCCTAACACTCTTGTCGTGGATTCTGAAAAGGTATATTTGGGAGCTCATTGAGGGCTCTTGTGAAGAAGGAAATATCCTCACATAATAAATAAAGAGCAGCTTTCTGAGAAACTGCACTGCCATGTTTGAATGCAACTCACAGAGGTACACGTTTCTCTTCAGTGATCAGTTTGTTAACACAGTTTTCTGGAAATCTGCAATTAGATACTTCATAGCGCAATGAACTTTACGGTGACAGAGGAAACATCCACAGATGAAAACTAGAAAGAAGCTTTCTTAGAAACTTCTTGGTGGTGTGTGAATTCATCTCAAAGAGTTACACTTATTTTTCGTGGAGCAGTCCATTAACACTGTCTTTGAGGAACCTGAGAAGGGCTTCCTTGAATCGCATTGAGGCCTACGCTGATAAAGGAAATTTCATCCGTTCAAAACGTGAAAGAAGCTTTCTGAGAAACTTCTTTCTGATCTGTGAGTTCATCTCACAGACTTATAATTTAGACTTCAGGAAGGAGCTTGCTAACACTCTTTTCATGAAACCTGGAAAGAGATATTTGGGATCATAGGGATCCATGGGGAAAAAGGAAATATCCTCACATAATAACTACAGAGAAGCTTTCTGAGAGATTGCTTTCTGATGTGTGAATTCATCACACAGAGTTCCACCCTTCCCTTCTTGGAACAGTTTGCTAACACTGTTGTCATGGATTCTGCAAAGGTATATTTGGGAGCTCATTGAGAGCTCTGGTGAAAAAGGAAATATCCTCACATAATAACTGAAGAGCAGCTTTGTGAGAAACTGCACTGCCATGTGTGAATGCAACTCACAGAGTTACAGGTTTCTCTTCAGTGATCAGTTTGTTAACACAGTTTTCTGGAAATCTGCAATTAGATACTACATAGCGCAATGAAACTTACGGTGACAAAGGAAACATCCACAGATGAAAACAAGAAAGAAGCTTTCTTAGAAACTTCTTGGTGATGTGTGAATTCATCTCACAGAGTTACACTTATGTTTCGTGGAGCAGTCCATTATCACTGTCTTTGAGGAAACTGAGAAGGGCTTCCTTGGATCGCATTGAGGCCTACGCTGATAAAGGAAATTTCATCCGTTCAAAACGTGAAAGAAGCTTTCTGAGAAACTTCTTTCTGATCTGTGAGTTCATCTCACAGACTTATAATTTAGACTTCAGGAAGCAGTTTGCTAACACTCTTTTCGTGGAAACTGGAAAGTGATATTTGGGAGCCCTTAGGGACCCATGGAGAAAAAGGAAATATCCTCACATAATAACTACAGAGAAGCTTTCTGAGAGATTGCTTTCTGATTTGTGACTTAATCACACAGAGTTACACCCTTGCCTTCTAGGAACAGTTTGCTAACACTGTTATCGTGGATTCTGCAAAGGTATATTTGGGAGCTCATTGAGGGCTCTGGTGAAAAAGGAAATATCCTCACAAAATAACTAAAGAGCAGCTTTATGAGAAACTGCACTGCCATGGGTGAATGCAACTCACAGAGTTACAGGTTCCTCTTCTGTGATCAGTTTGTTAACACAGTTTTCTGGAAATCTGCAATTAGATACTTCATAGCGCAAAGAACCTTACGGTGACAAAGGAAACATCCACAGATGAAAACTAGAAAGAAGCTTTCTTAGAAACTTCTTGGTGATGTGTGAATTCATCTCCCAGAGTTACACTTATGTTTCGTGGAGCAGTGCATTAACACTGTCTTTGAGGAACCTGAGAAGGGCTTCCTTGGATCGCATTGAGGCCTACGCTTATAAAGGAAATTTCATCCGTTCAAAACGTGAAAGAAGCTTTCTGAGAAACTTCCTTCTGATCTGTGAGTTTATCTCACAGACTTATCATTTCGATGTCGGGAAGCAGTTTGCTAACACTCTTTTCGTGGAAACTGGAAAGTGATATTTGGGAGCCCTTAGGGAAACATGGTGAAAAAGGAAATATCCTCACATAATAACTACAGAGAAGCTTTCTGAGAGGTTGCTTTCTGATGTGTGACTTCATCACACAGAGTTCCACCCTTCCTTTCTTGGAACAGTATGCTAAAAATGTTGTCGTGGATTCTGCAAAGGTGCATTTGGGATCTCATTGAGGGCTCTGGTGAAAAAGGAAATATCCTCACATAATAATTAAAGAGCAGCTTTCTGAAAAACTGCACTGCCATGTGTGAATGCCACTCACAGAGTTACACGTTTCTCTTCAGTGTTCAGTTTGTTAACACAGTTTTCAGGAAATCTGCAATTAGATACTACATAGCGCAATGAAACTTACGGTGACAAAGGAAACATCCACAGATGAAAACTAGAAATAAGCTTTCTTAGAAACTTCTTGGTGATGTCTGATTTCATCTCACAGAGTTACACTTATGTTTCGTGGAGCAGTCCATTATCACTGTCTTTGAGGAACCTGAGAATGGCTTCCTTGGATCGCATTGAGGCCTACGCTGATAAAGGAAATTTCATCCGTTCAAAACGTGAAAGAAGCTTTCTGAGAAACTTCTTTCTGATCTGTGAGTTCATCTCACAGACTTATAATTTAGACTTCAGGAAGCAGTTTGCTAACACTCTTTTCGTGGAAACTGGAAAGTGATATTTGGGAGCCCTTAGGGACCCATGGTGAAAAAGAAAATATCCTCACATAATAACTACAGAGAAGCTTTCTGAGAGATTGCTTTCTGATTTGTGACTTCATCACACAGAGTTACACCCTTGCCTTCTAGGAACAGTTTGCTAACACTGTTATCGTGGATTCTGCAAAGGTATATTTGGGAGCTCATTGAGGGCTCTGGTGAAAAAGGAAATATCCTCACATAATAACTAAAGAGCAGCTTTCTGAGAAACTGGACTGCCATGTGTGAATGCAACTCACAGAGTTACAGGTTTCTCTTCAGTGATCAGTTTGTTAACACATTTTTCTGGAAATCTGCAATTAAATACTTCATAGCGCAATGAACCTTACGGTGACAAAGGAAACGTCCACAGATGAAAACTAGAAAGAAGCTTTCTTAGAAACTTCTTGGTGATGTGTGAATTCATCTCCCAGAGTTACACTTATGTTTCGTGGAGCAGTCCATTAACACTGTCTTTGAGGAACCTGAGAAGGGCTTCCTTGGATCGCTTTGAGGCCTACACTGATAAAGGAAATTTCATTCATTCAAAGTGTGAAAGAAGCTTTCTGAGAAACTTCTTTCTGATATGTGAGTTCATCTCACAGACTTATAATTTAGACGTCAGGAAGCAGTTTGCTAACACTCATTCATGGAAACTGGAAAGTGATATTTGGGAGCCCATAGGGACCCATGGTGAAAAGGGAATATCCTCACGTAATAACTACAGAGAAGCTTTCTGAGAGATTGCTTTCTGATCTGTGAATTCATCACACAGAGTTCCACCCTTCCCTTCTTGGAACAGATTGCTAACACTGTTGTCGTGGATTCTGCAAAGGTATATATGGGAGCTCATTGAGGGCTCAGTTGAAAAAGGAAATATCCTCACATAATAACTAAAGAGCAGCTTTCTGAAAAACTGGACTGCCATGTGTGAATGCAACTCACAGAGTTACACGTTTCTCTTCAGTGATCAGTTTGTTAACACAGTTTTCTGGAAATCTGCAATTAGATACTTCATAGTGCAATGAAACTTACGGTAAAAAGGAAATATCCACAAATGAAAACTTGAAAGAAGCTTTCTTAGAAACTTCTTGGTGAGGTGTGAATTCATCTCACAGAGTTACAATTATGTTTCGTGGAGCAGTCCATTAACACTGTCTTTGAGGAACCTGAGAAGAGCTTCCTTGGATCGCATTGAGGCCTACGCTGATAAACGAAATTTCATCCGTTCAAAACGTGAAAGAAGCTTTCTGAGAAACTTCTTTCTGATCTGTGAGTTCATCTCACAGACTTATAATTTAGACTTCTGGAAGCAGTTTGCTAACACTCTTTTCGTGGAAACTGGAAAGAGATATATGGGAGCCCTTAGGGACCAAAGTGAAAAAGGAAATATCCTCACATAGTAACTACAGAGAAGCTTTCTGAGAGATTACTTTCTGATGTGTGACTTCATCACACAGAGTTCCACCCTTCTCTGCTTGGAACACCTTGCTAACACTGTTGTCGTGGATTCTGCAAAGGTATATTTGGGAGCTCATTGAGGGCTCTGCTGAAAAAGGAAGTATCCTCACATAATAATTAAAGAGCAGCTTTCTGAGAAACTGCATTGCCATGTGTGAATGCATCTCACAGAGTTACACGTTTCTCTTCAGTGATCAGTTTGTTAACACAGTTTTCTGGAAATCTGCAATTAGATACTTCATAGCGCAATGAAACTTACGGTGGCAAAGGAAACATCCACAGATGAAAACTAGAAAGAAGCTTTCTTAGAAACTTCTTGGTGAGGTGTGAAGTCATCTCACAGAGTTACCATTATTTTTCGTGGAGCAGTCCATTAACACTGTCTTTGATGAACCTGAGAAAGGCTTCCTTGGATCGCATTGAGGCCTACGCTGATAAAGGAAATTTCATCCGTTGAAAACGTAAAAGAAGCTTTGTGAGAAACTTCCTTCTGATCTGTGAGTTCATCTCACAGACTTATAATTTAGACTTCAGGAAGCAGTTTGCTAACACTCTTTTCGTGGAAACTGGAAAGTGATATTTGGGAGCCCTTAGGGACCCATGGTGAAAAAGAAAATATCCTCACATAATAACTACAGAGAAGCTTTCTGAGAGATTGCTTTCTGATTTGTGACTTCATCACACAGAGTTACACCCTTGCCTTCTAGGAACAGTTTGCTAACACTGTTATCGTGGATTCTGCAAAGGTATATTTGGGAGCTCATTGAGGGCTCTGGTGAAAAAGGAAATATCCTCACATAATAACTAAAGAGCAGCTTTCTGAGAAACTGGACTGCCATGTGTGAATGCAACTCACTGAGTTACAGGTTTCTCTTCTGTGATCAGTTTCTTAACACATTTTTCTGGAAATCTGCAATTAAATACTTCATAGCGCAATGAACCTTACGGTGACAAAGGAAACGTCCACAGATGAAAACTAGAAAGAAGCTTTCTTAGAAACTTCTTGGTGATGTGTGAATTCATCTCCCAGAGTTACACTAATGTTTCGTGGAGCAGTCCATTAACACTGTCTTTGAGGAACCTGAGAAGGGCTTCCTTGGATCGCTTTGAGGCCTACACTGATAAAGGAAATTTCATTCATTCAAAGTGTGAAAGAAGCTTTCTGAGAAACTTCTTTCTGATATGTGAGTTCATCTCACAGACTTATAATTTAGACTTCAGGAAGCAGTTTGCTAACACTCTTTTCATGGAAACTGGAAAGTGATATTTGATAGCCCATAGGGACCCTTGGTGAAAAAGGGAATATCCTCACGTAATAACTACAGAGAAGCTTTCTGAGAGATTGCTTTCTGATCTGTGAATTCATCACACAGAGTTCCACCCTTCCCTTCTTGGAACAGATTGCTAACACTGTTGTCGTGGATTCTGCAAAGGTATATTTGGGAGCTCATTGAGGGCTCAGTTGAAAAAGGAAATATCCTCACATAATAACTAAAGGGCAGCTTTCTGAAAAACTGGACTGCCATGTGTGAATGCAACTCACAGAGTTACACGTTTCTCTTCAGTGATCAGTTTGTTAACACAGTTTTCTGGAAATCTGCAATTAGATACTTCATAGTGCAATGAAACTTACGGTAAAAAGGAAATATCCTCAAATGAAAACTTGAAAGAAGCTTTCTTAGAAACTTCTTGGTGAGGTGTGAATTCATCTCACAGAGTTACAATTATGTTTCGTGGAGCAGTCCATTAACACTGTCTTTGAGGAACCTGAGAAGAGCTTCCTTGGATCGCATTGAGGCCTACGCTGATAAACGAAATTTCATCCGTTCAAAACGTGAAAGAAGCTTTCTGAGAAACTTCTTTCTGATCTGTGAGTTCATCTCACAGACTTATAATTTAGACTTCTGGAAGCAGTTTGCTAACACTCTTTTCGTGGAAACTGGAAAGAGATAGATGGGAGCCCTTAGGGACCCATAGTGAAAAAGGAAATATCCTCACATAATAACTACAGAGAAGCTTTCTGAGAGATTACTTTCTGATGTGTGACTTCATCACACAGAGTTCCACCCTTCTCTGCTTGGAACAGCTTGCTAACACTGTTGTCGTGGATTCTGCAAAGGTATATTTGGGAGCTCATTTAGGGCTCTGCTGAAAAAGGAAGTATCCTCACATAATAAGTTAAGAGCAGCTTTCTGAGAAACTGCATTGCCATAGGTGAATGCAACTCACAGAGTTACACGTTTCTCTTCAGTGATCAGTTTGTTAACACAGTTTTCTGGAAATCTGCAATTAGATACTTCATAGCGCAATGAAACTTACGGTGGCAAAGGAAACTTCCACAGATGAAAACTAGAAAGAAGCTTTCTTAGAAACTTCTTGGTGATGTGTGAAGTCATCTCACAGAGTTACCATTATGTTTCGTGGAGCAGTCCATTAACACTGTCTTTGATGAACCTGAGAAAGGCTTCCTTGGATCGCATTGAGGCCTACGCTGATAAAGGAAATTTCATCCGTTCAAAACGTGAAAGAAGCTTTCTGAGACACTTCTTTCTGATCTGTGAGTTCATCTCACAGACTTATAATTTAGACTTCAGGAAACAGTTTGCTAACACTCTTTTCGTGGAAACTGGAAGGTAATATTTGGGAGCCCTTAGGGACCCATGGTGAAAAAGGAAATATCCTCACATAATAACTACAGAGAAGCTCTCTGAGAGATTGCTTTCTGATGTGTGACTTCATCACACAGAGTTCCACCCTTCCCTTCTTGGAACAGTTTGCTAACGCTGTTTTCTTGGATTCTGCAAAGGAATATTAGGGAGCTCATTGAGGGCTCTGGTGAAAAAGGAAATATCTTCACATAATAAGTAAAGAGCAGCTTTCTGAGAAACTGCACTGCCATGTGTGAATGCAACTCACAGAGTTACACGTTTCTCTTCAGTGATCAGTTTGTTAACACAGTTTTCTGGAAATCTGCAATTAGATACTTCATAGCGCAATGAAACTTACGGTGACAAAGGAAACATCCACAGATGAAAACTAGAAAGAAACTTTCTTAGAAACTTCTTGGTGATGTGTGAATTCATCTCACAGAGTTACACTTATATTTCGTGGAGCAGTCCATTAACACTGTTTGAGGAACCTGAAAAGGCCTTCCTTGGATCGCATTGAGGCCTCCGCTGATAAAGGAAATTTAATCCGTTCAAAACGTGAAAGAAGCTTTATGAGAAACTTCTTTCTGATCTCTGAGTTCATCTCACAGACTTATAATTTAAACTTCAGGAAGCAATTTGCTAACACTCTTGTGGAAACAGGAAGGTAATATTGGGAGCCCACAGGGACCCATGGTGAAAAAGGAAATATCCTCATATAATAACTACAGAGAAGCTTTTTGAGAGATTGCTTTCAGATGTGTGACTTCATCACACAGAGTTCCACCCTTCCCTTCTTGGAACAGTTTGCTAACACTGTTGTCGTGGATTCTGCAAAGGTATATTTGGGAGCTCATTGAGGGCTCTGGTGAAAAAGGTAATATCCTCACAAAATAACTAAAGAGCAACTTTCTGAAAAACTGCACTGCCATGTGTGAATGCAACTCACAGTGTTACACTTTTCTCTTCAGTGATCATTTTGTTAACACAGTTTTCTGGAAATCTGCAATTAGATACTTCATAGCGCAATGAAACTTACGGTGTCAAAGGAAACATCCACAGATGAAAACTAGAACGAAGATTTCTTAGAAACTTCTTGGTGATGTGTGAATTCATCTCACAGAGTTACACTTATGTTTCGTGGAGCAGTCCACTAACACTGTCTTTGAGGAACCTGAGAAGTGCTTCCTTGGATCGCATTGAGAGCCACGCGGATAAAGTAAATTTCATCAGTTCAATACGTGAAAAAATCTTTCTGAGAAACTTCTTTCTGATCTGTGAGTTCATCTCACAGACTTATAATTTAAACTTCAGGAAGCAGTTTGCTAACACTCTTTTCGTGGAAACTAGAAAGTGATATTAAGGAGCCCACAGGGACCCATGGTGAAAAAGGAAATGTCATCACATAATAACTACAGAGAAGCTCTCTGAGAGATTGCTTTCTGATGTGTGACTTCATCACACAGGGTTCCAACCATCCCTTCTTGGAACAGTTTGGTAACACTGTTGTCGTGGACTCTGCAAAGGTATATTTGGGAGCTCATTGAGGGCCCTGGTGAAAAAGGAAACATCCTCACATAATAACTACAGAGAAGCTTTCTGAGAGATTGCTTTCTGATGTGTGACTTCATCACACAGAGTTCCACCCTTCCCTTCTTGGAACAGTTTGCTAACACTGTTGTCGTGGATTCTGCAAAGGTATATTTGGGAGCTCATTGAGGGCTCTGGTGAAAAAGGAAATATCCTCACATAATAACTAAAGAGCACCTTTCTGAGAAACTGCACTGCCATGTGTGAATGCAACTCACAGAGTTACACGTTTCTCCTCAGTGATCAGTTTGTTAAAACAGTTTTCTGGAAATCTGCAATTAGATAGTTCATAGTGCAATGAATCTTACGGTGACAAAGGAAACCTCTACTAATGAAAACTTGAAAGAAGCTTTCTTAGAAACTTCTTGGTGATGTGTGAATTCATCTCACAGAGTTACACTTATGTTTCGTGGAGCCGTTCATTAACACTGTCTTTGAGGAAACTGAGAAGGGCTTCCTTGGATCACATTGAGGCCTCTGCTGATAAAGGAAATTTCATCTGCTCAAAACGTGAAAGAAGCTTTCTGAGAAATTTCTTTCTGATCTGTGAGTTCATCTCACAGACTTATAATTTAGACTTCAGTAAACAGTTTGCTAACACTCTTTTCGTGGTAACTGGAAAGTGATATTTGGGAGCCCTTAGGGACCCATGGTGAAAAAGGAAATGTCCTCATATAATAACTACAGAGAACCTTTCTGAGAGATTGCTTTCTGATGTGTGACTTCATCACACAGAGTTCCACCCTTCCCTTCTTGGAACAGTTTGCTACCGCTGTTGTCTTGGATTCTGCAGAGGTATATTTGGGAGCTCATTGAGGGCTCTGGTGAAAAAGGAAATATCCTCACATAAAAACTAAAGAGCAGCTTTCTGAGAAACTGCACTGCCATGTGTGAATGCAACTCACAGAGTTACACGTTTCTCTTCAGTGATCATTTTGTTAACACGGTTTTCTGGAAATCTGCAATTAGATATTTCATAGCGCAATGAAACTTACGGTGACAAAGGAAACATCCACAGATTAAAACAGGAAAGAAGCGTTCTTAGAAACTTCTTGGTGATGTGTGAATTCATCTCACGGAGTTACACTTATGTTTCGTGGAGCAGTCCATTCACACTATCTTTGAGGAACCTGAGAAGGGCTTCCTTGGATCGCATTGAGGTCTACGCTGATAAAGCAAATTTCATCCCTTCAAAACGTGAAAGAAGCTTTCTGAGAAACTTCATTCTCATCTGTGAGTTCATCTCAAAGACTTATAATTTAGACTTCAGGAAGCAGTTTGCTAACACTCTTTTCGTGGAATCTGGAAAGTGATATTTGGAAGCCCATAGGACCCATGGTGAAAAAGGAAATATCCTCACATAATAACTACAGAGAAGCTTTCTGAGAAACTGCATTGCCATGTGTGAATGCAACTCACAGAGTTACACGTTTCTCTTCAGTTGTCAGTTTGTTAACACAGTTTTCTGTAAATCTGCAATTGGATACTTCATAGCGCAGTGAAACTTACGGTGACAAAGGAAACATCCACAGATGAAAACTAGAAAGAAGCTTTCTTAGAAACTTCTTGGTGATGTGTGAATTCATCTCACAGAGTTACACTTATGTTTCGTGGAGCAGTCCATTAACACTGTCTTTGAGGAACCTGAGAAGGGTTTCCTTGGATCGCATTGAGGTCTCCGCTGATAAAGGAAATTTCATCCGTTCGAAACGTGAAAGAAGCTTTCTGAGACACTTCTTTCTGATCTGTGAGTTCATCTCACAGACTTATAATTTAGACTTCAGGAAGCAGTTTGCTAACACTCTTTTCGTGGAAACTCGAAAGTGATATTGGGAGCCCACAGGGACCCATGCTGAAAAAGGAAATATCCTCACATAATAACTACAGAGAAGCTTTCAGAGAGATTGTTTTCTGATGTGTGACTTCATCACACAGAGTTCCACCCTTCCCTACTTTGAAAAGTTTGCTAACACTCTTGTCGTGGATTCTGCAAAGGTATATTTGAGAGCTCATTGAGGGCTCTGGTGAAAAACGAAATATCCTCACATAATAACTAAAGAGCAACTTTCTGAAAAACTGCACTGCCATGTTTGAATGCAACTCACAGAGTAACATGTTTCTCTTCCAGGATCATTTTGTTAACACAGTTTTCTGGAAATCTGCAATTAGATACTTCATAGCGCAATGAAACTTACGGTGATAAAGGAAACATCCACAGATTAAAACTAGAAAGAAGCTTTCTTAGAAACTTCTTGGTGATGTGTGAATTCATCTCACAGAGTTACACTTATGTTTCGTGGAGCAGTCCATTAACACTGTCTTTGAGGAACCTGAGAAGGGCTTCCTTGGATCGTATTCAGGCCTACGCTGATCAAGGAAATTTCATCCGTTCAAAACGTAAAAGAAGCTTTCTGAGAAACTTCTTTCTGATCTCTGAGTTCATCTCACAGAGTTATAATTTAACCTTCAGGAAGCAGTTTGCTAACACTCTTTTCGTGGAAACTGGAAAGTGATATTGGGAGCCCACAGGGACCAATGGTGAAAAAGGAAATATCCTCATATAATAACTACAGAGAAGCTTTCTGAGAGATTGCTTTCTCATGTGTGACTTCATCACACAGAGTTCCACACTTCCCTTCTTGGAAAAGTTTGCTAACACTGTTGTCGTGGATTCTGCAAAGGTATATTTGGGAGCTCATTGAGGGCTCTGGTGAAAAAGGAAATATCCTCACATAATAACTAAAAGCAACTTTCTGAAAAACTGCACTGCCATGTGTGAATGCAACTCACAGAGTTACAGGTTTCTCTTCAGTGATCAGTTTGTTAACACAGTTTTATGGAAATCTGCAATTAGATACTTCATAGCGCAATGAAACTTATGGTGTCAAAGGAAACATCCACAGATCAAAAGTAGAAAGAAGCTTTATTAGAAACTTCTTGGTGATGTGTGAATTCATCTCACAGAGTTCCACTAATGCTTCGTGCAGCAGGCCATTAACACTATCTTTGAGGAAACTGAGAAGGGCTTCCTTCGATCGCATTGAGGCCTACGCTGATAAAGGAAATTTCATCCCTTCAAAACGTGAAAGAAGCTTTCTGAGAAAATTCTTTCTGATCTGTGAGTTCATCTCATAGACTTATAATTTAGACTTCATGAAGCAGTTTGCTAACACTCTTTTCGTGGAAACTGGAAAGTGATATTTGGGAGTCCTTAGGTACCCATGGTGAAAAAGAAAATATCCTCACATAATAACTACAGAGAAGCTTTCAGAGAGATTGCTTTCTGATGTGTGACTTCATCAGACAGAGTTCCACCCTTCCCTTCTTGGAACAGTTTGCTAACACTGTTGTCGGGGATTCTGCAAAGGTATATTTGGGAGCTCATTGAGGGCTCTGGTGATAAAGGAAATATCCTCACATAATAACTAAAGAGCAGCTTTCTGAGAAACTGCACTGCCATGTGTGAATGCAACTCACAGAGTTACACGTTTCTCTTCAGTGATCAGTTTGTTAACACAGTTTTCTGGAAATCAGCAGTTAGATACTTCATAGCGCAATGAACCTTACGGTGACAAAGGAAACATCCACAGATGAAAACTACAAAGAAGCTTTCTTAGAAACTTCTTGGTGATGTGTGAATTCATCTCACAGAGTTACACTTATGTTTCGTGGAGCAGTCCATTAACACTGTCTTTGAGGAACCTGAGAAGGGCTTCCTTGGATCGCATTGAGGCCTACGCTGATAAGGGAAATTTCATCCCTTCAAAACGTGAAGGAAGCTTTCTGAGAAACTTCATTCTGATCTGTGAGTTCATCTCTCAGACTTATATGAGACTTCAGGAAGCAGTTTGCTAACACTCTTTTCCTGGAAACTGGAAAGTGATATTTGGGAGCCCTTAGGGACCCATGGTGAAAAAGGAAATATCCTCACGTAATAACTACAGAAAAGCTCTCTGAGAGATTGCTTTCTGATGTGTGACTTCATCACACAGAGTTCCACCCTTCCCTTCTTGGAACAGTTTGCTAACACTGTTGTCGTGGATTCTGCAAAGGTATGTTTGGGAGCTCTTTGAGGGTTCTGGTGAAAAAGGAAATATCCTCACATAATAACTAAAGAGCAGCTTTCTGAGAAACGGCACTGCCATGGGTGAATGCAACTCACAGAGTTACACGTTTCTCTTCAGTGATCAGTTTGTTACCAGAGTTTTCTGGAAATCTGCAATTAGATACTTCATAGCGCAATGAAACTGACTGGACAAAGGAAACATCCACAGATGAAAACTAGAAAGAAGCTTTCTTAGAATCTTCTTAGTGATGTGTGAATTCATCTCACAGAGTTACACTTATGTTTCGTGGAGCAGTCCATTAACACTGTCTTTGAGGAACCTGAGAAAGGCTTCCGTGGATCTCATTGAGGCCTACGCTGATAAAGGAAATTTCATCCCTTCAAAACGTGAAGGAAGCTTTCTGAGAAACTTCTTTCTGATCTGTGAGTTCATCTCACAGGCTTTTCATTTCGACCTCAGGAAGCAGTTTGCTAACACTCTTTTCGTCGAAACTGGAAAATGATATTTGGGAGCCCATGGGGACCCATGGTGAAAAAGGAAATATCCTCACATAATAATTACAGAGAAGCTTTCTGAGAGATTGCTTTCTGATGTGTGACTTCATCACACAGAGTTCCACGCTTCCCTTCTTGAAACAGTTTGCTAACACTGTTTTCGTTGATTCTGCAAAGGTACACTTGGGAGCTCTTTGAGGGCTCTGGAGAAAAAGGAAATATCCTCACATAATAAGTAGAGAGCAGCTTTCTGAGAAACTGCACTGCCAAGTGTGAATGCAACTCACAGAGTTACACGTTTCTCTTCAGTGATCAGTTTGTTAACATAGTTTGCGGGAAATCTGCAATTAGATACTTCATAGCGCATTGAAACTTATGGTGACAAAGGAAACATCCACAGATGAAAACTGGAAAGAAGCTTTCTTATTAACCTCTTGGTGATGTGTGAATTCATTTCACAGAGTTACACATAAGTTTCGTGGAGCAGTCCATTAACACTGTCTGTGAGGAACCTGACAAGGGCTTCCTTGAATCGCATTGAGGCCTCCAATGATAAAGGATATTTCATCCGTTCAAAATGTGAAAGAAGCTTTCTGAGAAACTTTTTTCTGATCTTTGAGTTCATCTCACAGACTTATAATTTAACCTTCAGGAAGCAGTTTGCTAACACTCTTTTCGTGGAATCTGGAAGGTGAAATTTGGAAGCCCATAGGGACCCATGGTGAAAAAGGAAATATCCTCACATAATAACTACAGAGAAGCTTTCTAATAAACTGCATTGCCATGTGTGAATGCAACTCACAGAGTTACACGTTTCTCTTCAGTGATCAGTTTGTTAACACAGTTTTCTGGAAATCTGCAATTAGATACTTCATAGCGCAATGAAACTTACGGTAACAAAGGAAACATCCACAGATGAAAACTAGAAAGAAGCTTTCTTAGAAACTTCTTGGTGATGTGTGAATTCATCTGACAGAGTTACAGTTATGTTTCGTGGAGCACTCCATTAACACTGTCTTTGAGGAACCTGAGAAGGTTTCCTTGGATCGCATTGAGGCCTACGCTGATAAAGGAAATTTCATCCTTTCAAAACTTGAAAGAAGTTGTCTGAGAAACTTCTTTCTCATCTGTGAGTTCATCTCACAGATTTATAATATAAAATTCAGGAAGCAGTTTGCTAACACTCTTTTCGTGGAAACTGGAAAGTGATATTTGGGAGCCCACAGGGAACCATGGTGAAAAAGGAAATATCCTCACATAATAACTACAGAGAAGCTTTCTGAGAGATTGCTTTCTGATGTGTGACTTCATCACACAGAGTTCCACACTTCCCTTCTTGGAACAGTTTGCTAACACTGTTGTCGTGGATTCTGCAAAGGTATATTTGGGAGCTCATTGAGGGCTCTGGTGAAAAAGGAAATATCCTCACATAATAACTAAAGAGCAGCTTTGTGAGAAACTGCACTACCATGTGTGAATGCAACTCATAGAGTTACACGTTTCACTTCAGTGATCAGTTTGTTAACACAGTTTTCTGGAAATCTGCAATTAGATACTTCATAGTGCAAGGAACCTTACGGTGACAAAGAAAACATCCACAGATGAAAACTAGAAAGAAGCTTTCTAAGAAAATTCTTGGTGATGTGTGAATTCATCTCACAGAGTTACACTTATGTTTCGTGGAGCAGTCCATTAACACTGTCTTTGAGGAACCTGAGAAGGGCTTCCTTGGATCGCATTGAGGCCTACGCTGATAAAGGAAATTTCATCCCCTCAAAACGTGAAAGAAGCTTACTGAGAAATTTCATTCTAATCTGTGAGTTCATCTCACAGACTTATAATTTCGACTTCAGGAAGCAGTTTGCTAACACTCTTTTCGTGGAAACTGGAAAGTGATTTTTGGGAGCCTTTAGGGACCCATGGTGATAAAGGAAATATCCTCACATAATAACTACAGAGAAGCTTTCTGAGAGATTGCTTTCTGATGTGTGACTTCATCACACAGAGTTCCACCCTTCCCTACTTGGAAAAGATTGCTAACACTGTTGTCGTGGACTGTGCAAAGGTATATTTGGGAGCTCATCGAGGGCTCTGGTGAAAAAGGAAATATCCTCACATAATAACTAAAGAGCAAGTTTCAGAAAAACTGTACTGCCATGTGTGAATGCAACTCACAGAGTTACACGTTTCTCTTCAGTGATCAGTTTATTAACACACTTTTCTGGAAATCTGCAATTAGATACTTCATAGCGCAATGAAACTTATGGTGACAAAGGAAACATCCACAGATGAAAACTAGAAAGAAGCTTTCTTATTAACTTCTTGGTGCTGTGTGAATTCATTTCACGTAGTTACACATATGTTTCATGGAGCAGTCCATTAACACTGTCTTTGAGGAACCTGAGAATGGCTTCCTTGGATCGAATTGAGGCCTCCGCTGATAAAGGAAATTTCATACGTTCAAAACGTGAAAGAAGCTTTCTGAGAAACTTCTTTCTGATCTGTGAGTTCATCTCACAGACTTATAATTTAAACTTCAGGAAGCAGTTTGCTAACACTCTTTTCATGGAAACTGAAAAGTGATATTGGGAGCCCACAGGGACCCATTGTGAAAAAGGAAATATCCTCACATAATAACTACAGAGAAGCTTTTTGAGAGATTGCTTTCTGATGTGTGACTTCATGACACAGAGTTCCACCCTTCCCTTCTTGGAACAGTTTGCTAACACTGTTGTCGTGGATTCTGCCATGGTATATTTGGGAGCTCATTGAGGGCTCAGGTGAAAAAGGAAATATCCTCACATAATAACTAAACAGCAGCTTTCTGAAAAACTGCACTGCCATGTGTGAATGCAACTCACAGAGTTACACGTTTCTCTTCAGTGATCAGTTTGTTAACAGAGTTTTCTGGAAATCTGCAATTAGATACTTCATAGCGCAATGAAACTTACGATGACAAAGGAAACCTCCACAGATGAAAACTAGAAAGAAACGTTCTTAGAAACCTCTTGGTGATGTGTGAATTCATCTCACAGAGTTACACTTATGTTTCGTGGAGCAGTCCATTAACACTGTCTTTGAGGACCCTGAGAAGGGCCTCCTTGGATCGCATTGAGGCCTCCGCGGATAAAGGAAATTTCATCCATTCAATACGTGAAAGAAGCTTTCTGAAAAACTTCTTTCTGATCTGTGAGTTCATCTCACAGACTTATAATTTAGACTTCAGGAAACAGTTTGCTAACACTCTTTTCGTGGAAACTGGAAAGTGATATTTGGGAGCCCTTAGGGACCCATGGTGAAAAAGGAAATGTCCTACCATACTAACTACAGAGAACCTTTCTGAGAGATTGCTTTCTGATGTGTGACTTCATCACACAGAGTTCCACCATTTCCTTCTTGGAACAGTTTGCTAACACTGTTGTCGTGGATTCTGCAAAGGTATATTTGGGAGCCCATTGAGGGCTCTGGAGAAAAAGGAAATATCCTCACATAATAACTAAAGAGCAGCTTTCTGAGAAACTGCACTGCCATGTGTGAATGAACTCACAGAGTTACACGTTTCACTTCAGTGATCAGTTTGTTAACACAGTTTTAAGGAAATCTGCAATTAGGAACTTCATAGCGCAATGAACCTTACGGTGACAAAGGAAACATCCACAGATGAAAACTAGCTAGAAGCTTTCTTAGAAACTTCTTGGTGATGTGTGAATTCATCTCAAAGAGTTATACTTATGTTTCGTGGAGGAGTGCATTAACACTGTCTTTGAGGAACCTGAGAAGGGCTTCCTTTTATCGCATTGAGGCCTGCGCTGATAAAGGTAATTTCATCCGTTCAAAACGTAAAAGTAGCTTTCTGAGAAACTTCTTTCTGATCTGTGAGTTCATCTCACAGACTTATAATTTAAACTTCAGGAATCAGTTTGCTAACACTCTTTTCGTGGAAACTGGAAAGTGATTTTGGGAGCCCACAGGGACCCATGGTGAAAAAGGAAATGTCCTCACATAATAACTACAGAGAAGGTTTCTGAGAGATTGCTTTCTGATGTGTGACTTCATCGCACAGAGTTCCACCTTTCCCTTCTTGGAAAAGTTTTCAAACACTGTTGTCGTGGATTCTGCAAAGGTATATTTGCAAGCTCATTGAGGGCTCTGGTGAAAAAGGAAATATCCTCACATAATAACTAAAGAGCAACTTTCTGAAAAACTGCACTGCCATGTGTGAATGCAACTCACAGAGTTACACGTTTCTCTTCAGTGATCAGTTTGTTAACACAGTTTTCTGCAAATCTGCAATTAGATACTTCATAGCGCAATGAAACTTACGGTGACAAAGGCAACATCCACAGATGAAAACTGGAATGAAGCTTCCTTAGAAACTTCTTGGTGATGTGTGAATTCATCTCACAGAGTTACACTTATATTTCGTGGAGGAGTCCATTGACACTGTCCTTGAGGAACCTGAGAAGGGCTTCCTTGGATCGCATTGAGACCTCCGCTGATAAAGGAAATTTCATCCGTTCATAACGTGAAAGAAGCTTTCTGAGAACCTTCTTCCTGATCTGGGAGTTCATCTCACAGACTTATAATTTAGACTTCAGGAAGCCGTTTGCTAACACTCTTTTCGTGGAAACTGGAAAGTGATATTTGGGAGCCTTAGGGACCCATGGTGAAAAAGGAAATATCCCCACATAATAACTACAGAGAAGCTTTCTGAGAGATTGCTTTCTGATGTGTGACTTCATCACACAGAGTTCCAACCTTCCCTTCTTGGAACAGTTTGCTAACACTGTTGTCGTGGATTCTGCAAAGGTATATTTGCGAGCCCATTGAGGGCTCTGGTGAAAAAGGAAATATCCTCACATAATAACTAAAGAGCAGCTTTCTGAGAAACTGCACTGCCATGTGTGAATGCAACTCACAGAGTTACACATTTCTCTTCAGTGATCAGTTTGTTAACACAGATTTCTGGAAATCTGCAATTAGATACTTCATAACGCAATGAAACTTACGGTGAGAAAGGAAACATCCACAGATGAAAACTAGAAAGAAGCTTTGTTAGACACTTCTTGGTGATGTGGTAATTCATTTCACAGAGTTACACTTATGTTTCGTGGAGCAATCCATTAACACTGTCTTTGAGGAACCTGAGAAGGGCTTCCTGGATTGCCTTGAGGCCTACGCTGATAAAGGACATTTCATCCATTCAAAACGTGAAAGAAGCTTTCTGACAAACTTCTTTCGGATCTGTGAGTTCATCTCACAGACTTATAATTTCGACTTCAGGAAGCAGTTTGCTAACACTCTTTTCATGGATACTGGAAAGTGATATTTGGGAGCCCATAGGGACCCATGGTGAAAAAGGAAATATCCTCACATAATAACTACAGAGATGCTTTCTGAGAGATTGCTTTCTGAGGTGTGACTTCATCACACAGAGTTCCAACATTCCCTTCTTGGAACAGTTTGCTAACACAGTTGTCGTGGATTCTGCAAAGATATATTTGGGAGCTCATTGAGGGCTCTGGTGAAAAAGGAAATATCCTCACATAATAACTAAAGAGCAGCTTTCTGAGAAACTGCACTTCCATGTGTGAATGCAAGTCACAGAGTTACACGTTTCTCTTCAGTGATCAGTTTGTTAACACAGTTTTCTGGAAATCTGCATTTAGAAACTTCATAGCGCAATGAAACTTATGGTGACAAAGGAAACATCCACAGATGAAAATTAGAAAGAAACTTTCTTAGAAACTTCTTGGTGATGTGTGAATTCATCTCACAGAGTTAAACTTATGTTTCGTGGAGCAGTCCATTAACACTGTCTTTGAGGAACCTGAGAAGGGTTTCCCTGGTTCGCATTGAGGCCTACGCTTATAAAGGAAATTTCATCCATTCAAAACGTGAAAGAAGCTTTCTGAGAAACTTCTATCTGATCTGTGAGTTCATCTCACAGACTTATAATTTAAACTTCAGGAAGCAGTTTGCTAACACTCTTTTCGTGGAAACTGGAAAGTGATATTTGGGAGCCCACAGGGACGCATGGTGAAAAAGGAAATATCCTCACAAAATAAATACAGAGAAGCTTTCTGAGAGATTGCTTTCTGATGTGTGACTTCATCACACAGAGTTCCAAACTTCCCTTCTTGGAACAGTTTGCTAACACTGTTTTCGTGGATTCTGCAAAGGTATATTTGGGAGCTCATTGAGGGCTCTGGTGAAAAAGGAAATATCCTCACATAACACTAAAGGGCACCTTTCTAAGAAACTGCACTGCCATGTGTGAATGCAACTCACAGAGTTACGCGTTTCTCTTCAGTGATCAGTTTGTTAACACAGTTTTCTGGAAATCTGCAATTAGATACTTCATAGCGCAATGAAACTTACGGTGACAAAGGAAACATCCACAGATGAAAACTAGAAAGAAGCTTTCTTAGAAACCTCTTGGTGATGTGTGAATTCATCTCACAGAGTTACACTTACGTTTCGTGGAGCAATCAATTAACACTGTCTTTGAGGAACCTGAGAAGGGCTTCCTTGGATCGCATTGAGGCCTCGGCTGATAAAGGAAATTTCATCCGTTCAAAACGTGAAAGAAGCTTTCTGAGAAACTTCTTTCTGATCTGTGAGTTCATCTCACAGACTTATAATTTAGACTTCAGGAAGCAGTTTGCTAACACTCTTTTCGTGAAAACTGGAAAGTGATATTTGGGAGCCCACAGGGACGCATGGTGAAAAAGGAAATATCCTCACATAATAACTACAGAGAAGCTTTCTGAGAGATTGCTTTCTGATGTGTGACTTCATCACACAGAATTGCAACCTTCCATTCTTGGAACAGTTTGCTAACACTGTTGTCGTGGATTCTGCAAAGGTATATTTGGGAGCTCATTGTGGGCTCTGGTGAAAAAGGAAATATCCTCACATAATCACTAAAGGGCAGCTTTCTGAGAAACTGCACTGTGATGTGTGAATGCAACTCACAGACTTACACGTTTCTCTTCAGTGATCAGTTTGTTAACACAGTTTTCTGGAAATCTGCAATTAGATACTTCATAGCGCAATGAAACTTACGGTGACAAAGGAAACATCCACAGATGAAAACTGGAAAGAAGCTTTCTTAGAAACTTCTTGGTGATGTGTGAATTCATCTCACAGAGTTACACTTATGTTTCGTGGAGCAGTCCATTAACACTGTCTTTGAGGAACCTGAGAAGGGCTTCCTTGGATCGCATTGAGGCCTCCGTTTATAAAGGAAATTTCATCCATTCAAAACGTGAAAGAAGCTTTCTGAGAAACTTCTTTCTGATCTGTGAGTTCATCTCACAGACTTATAATTTAAACTTCAGGAAGCAGTTTGCTAACACTCTTTTCGTGGAAACTGGAAAGTGATATTTGGAGCCCACAGGGACGCATGGTGAAAAAGGATATATCCTCACAAAATAACTACAGAGAAGCTTTCTGAGAGATTGCTTTCTGATGTGTGACTTCATCACACAGAGTTCCAACCTTCCCTTCTTGGAACAGTTTGCTAACACTGTTTTCGTGGATTCTGCAAAGGTATATTTGGGAGCTCATTGAGGTCTCTGGTGAAAAAGGAAATATCCTCACATAACAACTAAAGAGCAGCTTTCTGAGAAACTGCACTGCCATGTGTGAATGCAACTCACAGATTTACACGTTTCTCTTCAGTGATCAGTTTGTTAACACAGATTTCTGGAAATCTGCAATTAGATACTTCATAGCGCAATGAAACTTACGGTGACAAAGGAAACATCCACAGATGAAAACTATAAAGAAGCTTTCTTAGAAACTTCTTCGTGATGTGTGAATTCATCTCACAGATTTACACTTATGTTTCGTGGAGCAGTCCATTAACACTGTCTTTGAGGAACCTGAGAAGGGCTTCCTTGGATCGCATTGAGGCCTACGCTGATAAAGGAAATTTCATCCCTTCAAAACGTGAAAAAAACTTTCTGAGAAACTTCTATCTGATATGTGAGTTCATCTCACAGACTTATAATTTAGACTTCAGGAAGCAGTTTGCTAACACTCTTTTCGTGGAAACTGGAAAGTGATATTTTTGACAGGCCGCAGGAACCCATGGTGAAAAAGGAAATATCCTCACATAATTACTACAGAGAAGCTTTCTGAGAGATTGCTTTCTGATGTGCGAATTCATCACACAGAGTTCCAACCATCCCTTCTTGGAACAGTTTGCTAACACTGTTGTCGTGGATTCTGCAAAGGTATATTTGGGAGCTCATTGAGGGCTCTGGTGAAAAAGGAAATATCCTCACATAATAACTAAAGAGCAGCTTTCTGAGAAACTGCACTGCCATGGGTGAGTGCAACTCACAGAGTTACACGTTTCTCTTCAGTGATCAGTTTGTTAACAAAGTTTTCTGGAAATCTGCAATTAGATACTTCATAGCGCAATGAACCTTACAGTGAAAAAGGAAACATCCACAGATGAAAACTAGAAAGAAGCTTTCTTAGAAACTTCTTGGTGATGTGTGAATTCATCTCACAGAGTTACATTTATGTTTCGTCTAGCAGTCCATTAACACTGTTTTTGAGGAACCTGAGAAGGGCTTCCTTGGAACGCATTGAGGCCTACGCTAATAAAGAAAATTTCATCCGTTCAAAACGTAAAAGAATCTTTCTGAGAAATTTCTTTCTGATCTGTGAGTTCATCTCACAGACTTATAATTTCGACTTCAGGAAGCAGTTTGCTAACACTCTTTTCATGGAAACTGGAACGTGATATTTGTGAGCCCAAAAGGACACATGGTGAAAAAAAAAATATCCTCACATAATAACTACAGAGAAGCTTTCTGAGAGATTGCTCTCTGAGTTGTGACTTCATCACACAGAGTTCCAACCTTCCCTTCTTAGAACAGTTTGCTAACACTGTTGTCGTGGATTCTGCAAAGGTATATTTTGGAGCTCATTGAAGGCTCTGGTGAAAAAGGAAATATCCTCACATAATAACTAAAGAGCAGCTTTCTGAGAAACTGCACTGCCATGTGTGAATGCAACTCACAGAGGTACACGTTTTTCTTCAGTGATCAGTTTGTTAACACAGTTTTCTGGAAATCTGCAATGAGATACTTCACAGCGCAATGAAACTTACGGAGACAAGGGAAACCTCCACAGATGAAAACTACACAGAAGCTTTCATAGAAACTTCTTGGTGATGTGTGAATTCATCTCACAGATTTACACTTAAGTTTCGTGGAGCAGTCCATTAACACTGTCTTTGAGGAACCTGAGAAGGGCTTCCTGGATTACATTGAGGCCTACGCTGATAAAGAAAATTTCACCCGTTCAAAACGTGAAAGAAGCTTTCTGAGAAACTTCTTTCTGATCTGGGAGTTCATTTCACAGACTTATAATTTCGACTTCAGGAAGCAGTTTGCTAACACTCTTTTCATGGAAACTGGAAAATGATATTTAGGAGCCCACAGGGACCCATGGTGAAAATGGAAATATCCTCACATAATAACACAGAGAAACTTTCTGAGAGATTGCTTTCTGATGTGTGACTTCATCACACAGAGTTTCACCCTTCCCTTCTTGGAACAGTTTGCTAACACTGTTGTCGTGGATTCTGCAAAGGTATATTTGGGAACTCATTGAGGGCTCTGGTGAAAAAGGAAATATCCTCACATAATAACTAAAGAGCAGCTTTCTGAAAACTGCACGGTCATGTGTGATTGCAACTCACAGACTTACACGTTTCTCTTCAGTGATCAGTCTGTTAACACAGTTTTCTGGAAATCTGCAATTAGATACTTCATAGCGCAATGAACCTTACGGTGAGAAATGAAACATCCACAGATGAAAACTAGAAAGAAGCTTTCTTAGAAACTTCTTGGTGATGTGTGAATTCATCTCACAGAGTTACACTTATGTTTTGTGGAGCAGTCCATTAACACTGTCTTTGAGGTACCTGAAAAAGGCTTCATTGGATCGCATTGAGGCCTCCGCTGATAAAGGAAATTTCATCGGTTCAAAACGTGAAAGAAGCTTTCTGAGAAACTTCTTTCTGATCTGTGAGTTCATCTCACAGACTTATAATTTAGACTACAGGAAGCAGTTTGCAAACACTCTTTTCGTGGAAAGTGGAAAGTGATATTTGGGAGCCCATAGGGAAACAGGGTGAAAAAGGAAATATCCTCACATAATAACTACAGAGAAGCTTTCTGAGAGATTGCTTTCTGATGTGTGACTTCATCACACAGAGTTCCACCCTTCCCTTCTTGGAACAGTTCGCTAACACTGTTGTCGTGGATTCTGGAAAGGTTTATTAGGGAGCTCATTGAGGGCTCTGGTGAAAAAGGAAATATCCTCATATAATAACTAAAGAGCAACTTTCTGACAAACTGCACTGCCATGTGTGAATGCAACTCACAGAGTTACACGTTTCTCTTCAGTGATCAGTTTGTTAACACAGTTTTATGGAAATCTGCAATTAGATAATTCATAGCGCAATGAAACATACGGTGACAAAGGAAACATCCACAGATGAAAACTTGAAAGAAGCTTTCTTAGAAACTTCTTGGTGACGTGTGAATTCATCTCACAGAGTTACACTTATGTTTCGTGGAGCAGTCCATTAACACTGTCTTTGAGGAACCTGAGAAGGGCTTCCTTGGATCGCATTGAGGCCTACGCTGATAAAGGAAATTTCATCCCTTCAAAACGTGAAAAAAACTTTCTGAGAAACTTCTATCTGATATGTGAGTTCATCTCACAGACTTATAATTTAGACTTCAGGAAGCAGTTTGCTAACACTCTTTTCGTGGAAACTGGAAAGTGATATTTTTGGCAGGCCGCAGGAACCCATGGTGAAAAAGGAAATATTCTCACATAATTACTACAGAGAAGCTTTCTGAGAGATTGCTTTCTGATGTGCGAATTCATCACACAGAGTTCCAACCATCCCTTCTTGGAACAGTTTGCTAACACTGTTGTCGTGGATTCTGCAAAGGTATATTTGGGAGCTCATTGAGGGCTCTGGTGAAAAAGGAAATATCCTCACATAATAACTAAAGAGCAGCTTTCTGAGAAACTGCACTGCCATGGGTGAGTGCAACTCACAGAGTTACACGTTTCTCTTCAGTGATCAGTTTGTTAACAAAGTTTTCTGGAAATCTGCAATTAGATACTTCATAGCGCAATGAACCTTACAGTGAAAAAGGAAACATCCACAGATGAAAACTAGAAAGAAGCTTTCTTAGAAACTTCTTGGTGATGTGTGAATTCATCTCACAGAGTTACATTTATGTTTCGTCTAGCAGTCCATTAACACTGTTTTTGAGGAACCTGAGAAGGGCTTCCTTGGAACGCATTGAGGCCTACGCTAATAAAGAAAATTTCATCCGTTCAAAACGTAAAAGAATCTTTCTGAGAAATTTCTTTCTGATCTGTGAGTTCATCTCACAGACTTATAATTTCGACTTCAGGAAGCAGTTTGCTAACACTCTTTTCATGGAAACTGGAACGTGATATTTGTGAGCCCACAGGGACACATGGTGAAAAAAGAAATATCCTCACATAATAACTACAGAGAAGCTTTCTGAGAGATTGCTCTCTGAGGTGTGACTTCATCACACAGAGTTCCAACCTTCCCTGCTGAGAACAGTTTGCTAACACTGTTGTCGTGGATTCTGCAAAGGTATATTTGGGAGCTCATTGAGGTCTCTGGTGAAAAAGGAAATATCCTCACATAATAACTAAAGAGCAGCTTTCTGAGAAACTGCACTGCCATGTGTGAATGCAACTCACAGAGGTACACGTTTTTCTTCAGTGATCAGTTTGTTAACACAGTTTTCTGGAAATCTGCAATGAGATACTTCACAGCGCAATGAAACTTACGGTGACAAGGGAAACCTCCACAGATGAAAACTACACAGAAGCTTTCATAGAAACTTCTTGGTGATGTGTGAATTCATCTCACAGATTTACACTTAAGTTTCGTGGAGCAGTCCATTAACACTGTCTTTGAGGAACCTGAGAAGGGCTTCCTGGATTACATTGAGGCCTATGCTGACAAAGAAAATTTCACCCGTTCAAAACGTGAAAGAAGCTTTCTGAGAAACTTCTTTCTGATCTGGGAGTTCATTTCACAGACTTATAATTTCGACTTCAGGAAGCAGTTTGCTAACACTCTTTTCCTGGAAACTGGAAAATGATATTTAGGAGCCCACAGGGACCCATGGTGAAAATGGAAATATCCTCACATAATAACACAGAGAAACTTTCTGAGAGATTGCTTTCTGATGTGCGACTTCATCACACAGAGTTTCACCCTTCCCTTCGTGGAACAGTTTGCTAACACTGTTGTCGTGGATTCTGCAAAGGTATATTTGGGAACTCATTGAGGGCTCTGGTGAAAAAGGAAATATCCTCACATAATAACTAAAGAGCAGCTTTCTGAAAAACTGCACGGTCATGTGTGATTGCAACTCACAGAGTTACACGTTTCTCTTCAGTGATCAGTCTGTTAACACAGTTTTCTGGAAATCTGCAATTAGATACTTCATAGCGCAATGAACCTTACGGTGAGAAATGAAACATCCACAGATGAAAACTAGAAAGAAGCTTTCTTAGAAACTTCTTGGTGATGTGTGAATTCATCTCACAGAGTTACACTTATGTTTTGTGGAGCAGTCCATTAACACTGTCTTTGAGGTACCTGAAAAAGGCTTCATTGGATCGCATTGAGGCCTCCGCTGATAAAGGAAATTTCATCGGTTCAAAACGTGAAAGAAGCTTTCTGAGAAACTTCTTTCTGATCTGTGAGTTCATCTCACAGACTTATAATTTAGACTACAGGAAGCAGTTTGCAAACACTCTTTTCGTGGAAAGTGGAAAGTGATATTTGGGAGCCCATAGGGAAACAGGGTGAAAAAGGAAATATCCTCACATAATAACTACAGAGAAGCTTTCTGAGAGATTGCTTTCTGATGTGTGACTTCATCACACAGAGTTCCACCCTTCCCTTCTTGGAACAGTTCGCTAACACTGTTGTCGTGGATTCTGGAAAGGTTTATTAGGGAGCTCATTGAGGGCTCTGGTGAAAAAGGAAATATCCTCATATAATAACTAAAGAGCAACTTTCTGACAAACTGCACTGCCATGTGTGAATGCAACTCACAGAGTTACACGTTTCTCTTCAGTGATCAGTTTGTTAACACAGTTTTATGGAAATCTGCAATTAGATAATTCATAGCGCAATGAAACATACGGTGACAAAGGAAACATCCACAGATGAAAACTTGAAAGAAGCTTTCTTAGAAACTTCTTGGTGACGTGTGAATTCATCTCACAGAGTTACACTTATGTTTCGTGGAGCAGTCCATTAACACTGTCTTTGAGGAACATGAGAAGGGCTTCCTTGGATCGCATTGAGGCCTACGCTGATAAAGGAAATTTCATCCCTTCAAAACGTGAAAAAAACTTTCTGAGAAACTTCTATCTGATATGTGAGTTCATCTCACAGACTTATAATTTAGACTTCAGGAAGCAGTTTGCTAACACTCTTTTCGTGGAAACTGGAAAGTGATATTTTTGGCAGGCCGCAGGAACCCATGGTGAAAAAGGAAATATCCACACATAATTACTACAGAGAAGCTTTTTGAGAGATTGCTTTCTGATGTGTGAATTCATCACACAGAGTTCCAACCATCCCTTCTTGGAACAGTTTGCTAACACTGTTGTCGTGGATTCTGCAAAGGTATATTTGGGAGCTCATTGAGGGCTCTGGTGAAAAAGGAAATATCCTCACATAATAACTAAAGAGCAGCTTTCTGAGAAACTGCACTGCCATGGGTGAGTGCAACTCACAGAGTTACACGTTTCTTTTCAGTGATCAGTTTGTTAACAAAGTTTTCTGGAAATCTGCAATTAGATACTTCATAGCGCAATGAACCTTACAGTGACAAAGGAAACATCCACAGATGAAAACTAGAAAGAAGCTATCCTAGAAACTTCTTGGTGATGTGTGAATTCATCTCACAGATTTACACTTAAGTTTCGTGGAGCAGTCCATTAACACTGTCTTTGAGGAACCTGAGAAGGGCTTCCTGGATTACATTGAGGCCTACGCTGATAAAGAAAATTTCATCCATTCAAAACGTGAAAGACGCTTTCTGAGAAACTTCTTTCTGAACTGTGAGTACATCCCACAGACTTATAAATTCGACTTCAGGAAACAGTTTGCTAACACTCCTTTCATGGATCCTGGAAAGAGATATTTGGGAGCCCATAGGGACCCATGGTGAAAAAGGAAATATCCTCATATAATAACTTCAGAGAAGCTTTCTCAGAGATTGCTTTCTGATGTGTGACTTCATCACACAGAGTTCCAACCTTTTCTTCGTGGAACAGTTTGCTAACACTGTTGTCGTGGATTCCTCAAAGGTATATGTGGGAGCTCATTGAGGGCTCTGGTGAAAAAGGAAATATCCTCACTTAATAACAAAAGAGCAGCTTTCTGAGAAACTGTACTGCCATGTGTGAATGCAACTCACAGAGTTACCCGTTACTCCTCAGTGATCAGTTTGTTAACACAGTTTTCTGGAAATCTGCAATTAGATACTTCATAGCGCAAAGAACCTTACGGTGACAAAGGAAACATCCACAAATGAAAACTAGAAAGAAGCTTTCTTTGAAACTTCTTGGTGATGTGTGAATTCATCTCACAGAGTTACATTATGATTCGTGGAGCAGTCCATTAACACTGACTTTGAGGAACCTGAGAAGGGCCTCCATGGATCACATTGAGGCCTACGCTGATAAAGGAAATGTGATCCGTTCAAAACGTGAAAGAAGCTTTCTGAGGAACTTCTTTCTGATCTGTGAGTTCATCTCACAGACTTATAATTTAGATTTCAGGAAACAGTTTGCTAACACTCTTTTCGTGGAAACTGGAAAGTGATATTTGGGAGCCCTTAGGGACCCATGGTGAAAAAGGAAATATCCTCATATAATAACTACAGAGAACCTTTCTGAGAGATTGCTTTCTGATGTGTGACTTCATCACACAGAGTTCCACCCTTCCCTTCCTGGAACAGTTGCTAACACTGTTGTCGTGGATTCTGCAAAGGTATATTTGGGAGCTCATTGAGGGCTCTGTTGAAAAAGGAAATATTCTCACATAATAACTAAAGAGCAGCTTTCTCAGAAACTGCACTGCCATGGGGGAATGCAACTCACCGAGTTACACGTTTCTCTTCAGTGATCAGTGTGTTAACAGAGTTATCTGGAAATCTACAATTAGGTACTTCATAGCGCAATGAAACGTACATTGACAAAGGAATCATCCACAGATGAAAACCAGAAAGAAGCTTTCTTAGAAACTTCTTGGTGATGTGTGAATTCATCTCACAGAGTTACACTTATGTTTCGTGGAGCAGTCCATTAACACTGTCTTTGAGGAACCTGAGAAGGGCTTCCTTTGATCGCATTGAGGCCTACGCTGATAATGGAAATTTCATCCCTTCAAAACGTGAAAGAAACTTTCTGAGAAACTTCTTTCTGATCTGTGAGTTCATCTCACAGACTTATAATTTAGACTTCAGGAAGCAGTTTGCTAACACTCTTTTCGTGGAAACTGGAAAATGATATTTGGGAGCCCATAGGGGCCCATGGTGAAAAAGGAAATATCCTCATATAATAACTACAGAAAAGCTCTCTGAGAGATTGCTTTCTGATGTGTGACTTCATCACACAGAGTTCCACCCTTCCCTTCTTGGAAAAGTTTGCTAACACTGATGTCGTGGATTCTGCAAAGGTATATTTGGGAGCTTACTGAGGGCTCTGGTGAAAAAGGAAATATCCTCACATAATAACTAAAGAGCAGCTTTCTGAGAAACTGCACTGCCATGTGTGAATGCAACTCACAGAGTTACGCGTTTCTCGTCAGTGATCAGTTTGTTAACACATTTTTCTGGAAATCTGCAATTAGATACTTCATAGCGCAATGAAACTTATAGTGACAAAGGAAACATCCACAGATGAAAACTAGAAAGAAGCTTTCTTAGAAACTTCTTGGTGATGTGTGAATTCATCTCACAGAGTTACACTTATGATTCGTGGAGCAGTCCGTTAACACTGTCTGTGAGGAACCTGAGAAGGGCTTCCTTTGATCGCATTGAGGCCTACGCTGATAATGGAAATTTCATCCCTTCAAAACGTGAAAGAAACTTTCTGAGAAACTTCTTTCTGATCTGTGAGTTCATCTCACAGACTTATAATTTAGACTTCAGGAAGCAGTTTGCTAACACTCTTTTCGTGGAAACTGGAAAGTGGTATTTGGGAGCCCATAGGGACCCATGGTGAAAAAAGAAATATCCTCACATAATAACTACAGAGAAGCTTTCTGAGAGATTGCTTTCTGATGTGTGACTTCATCACACAGAGTTTCACCCTTCCCTTATTGGAACAGTTTGCTAACACTGTTGTTGTGGATTCTGCAAAGGTATATTTGGGAGCTCATTGAGGGCTCTGGTGAAAAAGGAATTATCCTCACATAACAACTAAAGAGCAGCTTTCTGAGAAACTGCGCTGCCATGTGTGAATGCAAGTCACAGAGTTACACGTTTCTCTTCAGTGATCAGTTTGTTTACACAGTTTTATGGAATTCTGCAATTAGATACTTCATAGCGCAATGAAACTTACGGTGACAAAGGAAACGTCCACAGATGAAAACTAGAAAGAAGCTTTCTTAGAAACTGCTTGGTGATGTGTGAATTCATCTCACAGAATTACACTTATGTTTCGTGGAGCAGTCCATTAACACTGTCTTTGGGGACCCTGAGAAGTGCTTCCTTGGATCGCATTGAGGCCTACGCTGATAAAGGAAATTTCATCCCTTCAAAACGTTAAAGAAACTTTCTGAGAAACTTCTTTCTGATCTGTGAGTTCATCTCACAGACTTATAATTTAGACTTCAGGAAGCAGTTTGCTAACAGTCTTTTCGTGGAAACTGGAAAGCGATATTAGGGAGCCCACAGGGACCCATGGTGAAAAAGGAAATATCCTCACATAATAACTACAGAGAAGCTTTCTGAGAGATTGCTTTCTGATGTGTGACTTCATCACACAGAGTTCCACCCTTCCCTACTTGGAACAGTTTGCTAACACTGCTGCCGTGGATTCTGCAAAGTTATATATGGGAGCTCATTGAGGGCTCTGGTGAAAAAGGAAATATCCTCACATAATAACTAAAGAGCAGTTTTCTGAGAAACTGCACTGCCATGTGTGAATGCAACTCACAGAGTTACACGTTTCTCTTCAGTGATCAGTTTGTTAACACAGTTTTCTGGAAATCTGCATTTAGAGACTTCATAACGCAATGAAACTTAGGGTGACAAAGGAAACATCCACAGATGAAAACTAGAAAGAAGCTTTCTTAGAAACTTCTTGGTGATGTGTGAATTCATCTCACAGAGTTACACTTATGATTCGTTGAACAGTCCGTTAACACTGTCTGTGAGGAACCTGAGAAGGGCTTCCTTTGATCGCATTGAGGCCTACGCTGATAAAGGAAATTTCATCCCTTTAAAACGTGAAAGAAACTTTCTGAGAAACTTCTTTCTGATCTGTGAGTTCATCTCACAGACTTATAATTTAGACTTCAGGAAGCAGTTTGCTAACACTCTTTCGTGGAAATTGGAAAGTGATATTAGGGAGCCGACAGGGACGCATGGTGAAAAAGGAAATATCCTCACATAATAACTACAGAGAAGCTTTCTGAGAGATTGCTTTCTGATGTGTGACTTCATCACACAGAGTTCCACCCTTCCCTTCTTGGAACAGTTCGCTAACACTGTTGTCGTGGATTCTGGAAAGGTTTATTAGGGAGCTCATTGAGGGCTCTGGTGAAAAAGGAAATATCCTCATATAATAACTAAAGAGCAACTTTCTGACAAACTGCACTGCCATGTGTGAATGCAACTCACAGAGTTACACGTTTCTCTTCAGTGATCAGTTTGTTAACACAGTTTTATGGAAATCTGCAATTAGATAATTCATAGCGCAATGAAACATACGGTGACAAAGGAAACATCCACAGATGAAAACTTGAAAGAAGCTTTCTTAGAAACTTCTTGGTGACGTGTGAATTCATCTCACAGAGTTACACTTATGTTTCGTGGAGCAGTCCATTAACACTGTCTTTGAGGAACCTGAGAAGGGCTTCCTTGGATCGCATTGAGGCCTACACTGATAAAGGAAATTTCATCCCTTCAAAACGTGAAAAAAACTTTCTGAGAAACTTCTATCTGATATGTGAGTTCATCTCACAGACTTATAATTTAGACTTCAGGAAGCAGTTTGCTAACACTCTTTTCGTGGAAACTGGAAAGTGATATTTTTGGCAGGCCGCAGGAACCCATGGTGAAAAAGGAAATATCCTCATATAATAACTTCAGAGAAGCTTTCTCAGAGATTGCTTTCTGATGTGTGACTTCATCACACAGAGTTCCAACCTTTTCTTCGTGGAACAGTTTGCTAACACTGTTGTCGTGGATTCCTCAAAGGTATATGTGGGAGCTCATTGAGGGCTCTGGTAAAAAAGGAAATATCCTCACTTAATAACAAAAGAGCAGCTTTCTGAGAAACTGTACTGCCATGTGTGAATGCAACTCACAGAGTTACCCGTTACTCCTCAGTGATCAGTTTGTTAACACAGTTTTCTGGAAATCTGCAATTAGATACTTCATAGCGCAAAGAACCTTACGGTGACAAAGGAAACATCCACAAATGAAAACTAGAAAGAAGCTTTCTTTGAAACTTCTTGGTGATGTGTGAATTCATCTCACAGAGTTACATTATGATTCGTGGAGCAGTCCATTAACACTGACTTTGAGGAACCTGAGAAGGGCCTCCATGGATCACATTGAGGCCTACGCTGATAAAGGAAATGTGATCCGTTCAAAACGTGAAAGAAGCTTTCTGAGGAACTTCTTTCTGATCTGTGAGTTCATCTCACAGACTTATAATTTAGATTTCAGGAAACAGTTTGCTAACACTCTTTTCGTGGAAACTGGAAAGTGATATTTGGGAGCCCTTAGGGACCCATGGTGAAAAAGGAAATATCCTCATATAATAACTACAGAGAACCTTTCTGAGAGATTGCTTTCTGATGTGTGACTTCATCACACAGAGTTCCACCCTTCCCTTCCTGGAACAGTTGCTAACACTGTTGTCGTGGATTCTGCAAAGGTATATTTGGGAGCTCATTGAGGGCTCTGTTGAAAAAGGAAATATTCTCACATAATAACTAAAGAGCAGCTTTCTCAGAAACTGCACTGCCATGGGGGAATGCAACTCACCGAGTTACACGTTTCTCTTCAGTGATCAGTGTGTTAACAGAGTTATCTGGAAATCTACAATTAGGTACTTCATAGCGCAATGAAACGTACATTGACAAAGGAATCATCCACAGATGAAAACCAGAAAGAAGCTTTCTTAGAAACTTCTTGGTGATGTGTGAATTCATCTCACAGAGTTACACTTATGTTTCGTGGAGCAGTCCATTAACACTGTCTTTGAGGAACCTGAGAAGGGCTTCCTTTGATCGCATTGAGGCCTACGCTGATAATGGAAATTTCATCCCTTCAAAACGTGAAAGAAACTTTCTGAGAAACTTCTTTCTGATCTGTGAGTTCATCTCACAGACTTATAATTTAGACTTCAGGAAGCAGTTTGCTAACACTCTTTTCGTGGAAACTGGAAAATGATATTTGGGAGCCCATAGGGGCCCATGGTGAAAAAGGAAATATCCTCATATAATAACTACAGAAAAGCTCTCTGAGAGATTGCTTTCTGATGTGTGACTTCATCACACAGAGTTCCACCCTTCCCTTCTTGGAAAAGTTTGCTAACACTGATGTCGTGGATTCTGCAAAGGTATATTTGGGAGCTTACTGAGGGCTCTGGTGAAAAAGGAAATATCCTCACATAATAACTAAAGAGCAGCTTTCTGAGAAACTGCACTGCCATGTGTGAATGCAACTCACAGAGTTACGCGTTTCTCGTCAGTGATCAGTTTGTTAACACATTTTTCTGGAAATCTGCAATTAGATACTTCATAGCGCAATGAAACTTATAGTGACAAAGGAAACATCCACAGATGAAAACTAGAAAGAAGCTTTCTTAGAAACTTCTTGGTGATGTGTGAATTCATCTCACAGAGTTACACTTATGATTCGTGGAGCAGTCCGTTAACACTGTCTGTGAGGAACCTGAGAAGGGCTTCCTTTGATCGCATTGAGGCCTACGCTGATAATGGAAATTTCATCCCTTCAAAACGTGAAAGAAACTTTCTGAGAAACTTCTTTCTGATCTGTGAGTTCATCTCACAGACTTATAATTTAGACTTCAGGAAGCAGTTTGCTAACACTCTTTTCGTGGAAACTGGAAAGTGGTATTTGGGAGCCCATAGGGACCCATGGTGAAAAAAGAAATATCCTCACATAATAACTACAGAGAAGCTTTCTGAGAGATTGCTTTCTGATGTGTGACTTCATCACACAGAGTTTCACCCTTCCCTTATTGGAACAGTTTGCTAACACTGTTGTTGTGGATTCTGCAAAGGTATATTTGGGAGCTCATTGAGGGCTCTGGTGAAAAAGGAATTATCCTCACATAACAACTAAAGAGCAGCTTTCTGAGAAACTGCGCTGCCATGTGTGAATGCAAGTCACAGAGTTACACGTTTCTCTTCAGTGATCAGTTTGTTTACACAGTTTTATGGAATTCTGCAATTAGATACTTCATAGCGCAATGAAACTTACGGTGACAAAGGAAACGTCCACAGATGAAAACTAGAAAGAAGCTTTCTTAGAAACTGCTTGGTGATGTGTGAATTCATCTCACAGAATTACACTTATGTTTCGTGGAGCAGTCCATTAACACTGTCTTTGGGGACCCTGAGAAGTGCTTCCTTGGATCGCATTGAGGCCTACGCTGATAAAGGAAATTTCATCCCTTCAAAACGTTAAAGAAACTTTCTGAGAAACTTCTTTCTGATCTGTGAGTTCATCTCACAGACTTATAATTTAGACTTCAGGAAGCAGTTTGCTAACAGTCTTTTCGTGGAAACTGGAAAGCGATATTAGGGAGCCCACAGGGACCCATGGTGAAAAAGGAAATATCCTCACATAATAACTACAGAGAAGCTTTCTGAGAGATTGCTTTCTGATGTGTGACTTCATCACACAGAGTTCCACCCTTCCCTACTTGGAACAGTTTGCTAACACTGCTGCCGTGGATTCTGCAAAGTTATATATGGGAGCTCATTGAGGGCTCTGGTGAAAAAGGAAATATCCTCACATAATAACTAAAGAGCAGTTTTCTGAGAAACTGCACTGCCATGTGTGAATGCAACTCACAGAGTTACACGTTTCTCTTCAGTGATCAGTTTGTTAACACAGTTTTCTGGAAATCTGCATTTAGAGACTTCATAACGCAATGAAACTTAGGGTGACAAAGGAAACATCCACAGATGAAAACTAGAAAGAAGCTTTCTTAGAAACTTCTAGGTGATGTGTGAATTCATCTCACAGAGTTACACTTATGATTCGTTGAACAGTCCGTTAACACTGTCTGTGAGGAACCTGAGAAGGGCTTCCTTTGATCGCATTGAGGCCTACGCTGATAAAGGAAATTTCATCCGTTCAAAACGTGAAAGAAGCTTTCTGAGAAACTTCTTTCTGATCTGTGAGTTCATCTCAAAGACTTATAATTTCGACTTCAGGAACCAGTTTGCTAACACTCTTCTCGTGGAAACCGGAAAGTGATATTTGGGAGCCCACAGGGACCCATGGTGAAAATGACAATATCCACACATAATAACTAGAGAGAAGATTTCTGAGAGATTGCTTTCTGACGTGTGACTTCATCACACAGAGTTCCACCCTTCCTTCTTGCAACAGTTTGCTAACACTGTTGTCGTGGATTCTGCAAAGGTATATTTGGGAGCACTTTGAGGGCTCCGGTGAAAAAGGAAATATCCTCACATAATAACTAAAGAGCAGCTTTGTGGAAAACTGCACTGCCATGTGTGAATGCAACTCACAGAGTTACACGTTTCTCTTCAGTGATCAGTTTGTTAACACAGTTTTCTGGAAATCTGCAATTAGAAATTCATAGCGCAATGAAACTTACGGTGACAAAGGAAACATCCACAGATGAAACCTAGAAATAAGCTTTCTTAGAAACTTCTTGGTGATGTGTGAATTCATCTAACAGGGTTACACTTATCTTTCGTGGAGGTGTCCATTCACATTGTCCTTGAGAAACCTGAGAAGGGCTTCCTTGGATGGCATTGAGGCCTACGCTGATAAAGGAAATTTCATCCGTTCAAAACGTGAAAGAAGCTTTCTGAGAAACTTCTTTCTGATATGTGAGTTCATCTCACAGACTATAATTTAGACTTCAGGAAGCAGTTTGCTAACACTCTTTTCGTGGAAACTGGAAAGTGATATTTGGAGCCCACAGGGACCCATGGTGAAAAAGGAAATATCCTCACATAATAACTACAGAGAAGCTTTCTGAGAGATTGCTTTCTGACGTGTGACTTCATCACACAGAGTTCCACCCTTCCCTTCTTGGAACAGTTTGCTAACAGTGTTGTCGTGGATTCTGGAAATGTTTATTAGGGAGCTCATTGAGTGCTCTGGTGAAAAAGAAATATCCTCACATAATATCAAAAGAGCAGCTTTCGGAGAAACTGCACTGCCATGTGTGAATGCAACTCACAGTGTTACACGTTTCTCTTCAGTGATCAGTTTGTTAACACAGTTTTCTGGAAATCTGCAATTAGATACTTCATAGCGCAATGAAACTTACGGTGACAAAGGAAACATCCACAGATGAAAACTAGAAAGAAGCTTTCTTAGAAACATCTTGCTGATGTGTGAATTCATCTCACAGAGTTACACTTATGTTTCGTGGAGCAGTCCATTAACACTCTCTTTGAGGAACCTGAGAAGGGCTTCCATGGATCGCAATGAGGCCTACGCTGATAAAGGAAATTTCATTCGTTCAAAACGTGAAAGAAGCTTACTGAGAAACTTCTTTCTGATCTGTGAGTTCATCTCACAGACTTATAATTTCGACTTCAGGAAGCAGTTTGCTAACACTCTTTTCGTGGAATCTGGAAAGTGATATTCGGGAGCCCATAGGACCCATGGTGAAAAAGGAAATATCCTCACATTATAACTACAGAGAAGCTTTCTGAGACTATGCTTTCTGATGTGTGACTTCATCACACAGAGTTCCACCTTTCCCTTCTTGGAACAGTTTGCTAACACTGTTGTCGTGGATTCTGCAAAGGTATATTTGGGAGCTCATTGAGGACTCTGGTGAAAAATGAAATATCCTCACATAATATCAAAAGAGCAGCTTTCGGAGAAACTGCACTGCCATGTGTGAATGCAACTCACAGTGTTACACGTTTCTCTTCAGTGATCAGTTTGTTACACAGTTTTCTGGAAATCTGCAATTAGATACTTCATAGCGCATTGAACTTTACGGTGACAAAGGAAACATCCACAGATGAAAACTAGCAAGAAGCTTTCGTAGAAACTTCTTGGTGATGTGTGAATTCATCTCACAGAGTTTACACTTATGATTCGTGGAACAGTCCATTAACACTGTCTTTGAGGAACCTGAGAAGGGCTTCCTTGATTGCATTGAGTCCTCTGATAAAGGAAATTTCATGTGTTCAAAACGTGAAAGAAGCTTTCTGAGAAACTTCTTTCTGATCTGTGAGTTCATCTCACAGAGTTATAATTTAGACTACAGGAAGCAGTTTGCTAACACTCTTTTCGTGGGAACTGGAAAGTGATATTTGGGAGCCCATAAGGACCCATGCTGAAAAAGGAAATATCCTCACATAATAACTACAGAGAAGCTTTCTGAGAGATTGCTTTCTGATGTGTGACTTAATCACACAGAGTTCCACCTTTCCATTCTTGGAACAGTTTGCTAACACTGTTGTCATGGATTCTGCAAAGGTATATTTGGGAGCTCATTGAGGGCTCTGGTGAAAAAGGGAATATCCTCACATAATAACTAAAGAGCAGCTTTCTGAAAAACTGCACTGCCATGTGTGAATGCAACTCACAGAGTTACACGTTTCTCTTCAGTGAGCCGTTTGTTAACACAAATTTCTGGAAATCTGCAAATAGATACTTCATAGAGCAAGGAAACTTACGGTGACAAAGGAAACACCCACAGATGAAAACTAGAAAGAAGCTTTCTTAGACACTTCTTGGTGATATGTGAATTCATCTCACAGAGTTACACTTATGTTTCGTGGAGCAGTCCATTAACACTGTCTTTGAGGAACCTGAGAAGGGCTTCCTTGATTGCTATGAGACCTCTGATAAAGGAAATTTCATGTGTTCAAAACGTGAAAGAAGCTTTCTGAGAAACTTCTTTCTGATCTGTGAGTTCATCTCACAGAGTTATAATTTAGACTACAGGAAGCAGTTTGCTAACACTCTTTTCGTGGAAACTGGAAAGTGATATTTGGGAGACCATAGGGACCCATGGTGAAAAAGGAAATATCCTCACATAATTACTACAGAGAAGCTTTCTGAGAGATTGCTTTCTGATGTGTGACTTTATCACACAGAGTTCCAACCTTCCCTTCTTGGAACAGTTTGCTAACACTGTTTTCGTGGATTCTGCAAATGTATATTTGGGAGCTCATTGAGGGCTCTGGTGAAAAAGGAAATATCCTCACATAATAACTCAAGAGCAGCTTTCTGAGAAACTGCACTGCCATGTGTGAAATGCAACTCACAGTGTTACACGTTTCTCTCAGTGATCAGTTTGTTACACAGTTTTCTGGAAATCTGCAATTAGATACTCATAGCGCAATGAAACTTACGGTGACAAGGAAACATCCACAGATGAAAACTAGAAAGAAGCTTTCTTAGAAACATCTTGCTGATGTGTGAATTCATCTCACAGAGTTACACTTATGTTTCGTGGAGCAGTCCATTAACACTCTCTTTGAGGAACCTGAGAAGGGCTTCCATGGATCGCAATGAGGCCTACGCTGATAAAGGAAATTTCATTCGTTCAAAACGTGAAAGAAGCTTACTGAGAAACTTCTTTCTGATCTGTGAGTTCATCTCACAGACTTATAATTTCGACTTCAGGAAGCAGTTTGCTAACACTCTTTTCGTGGAATCTGGAAAGTGATATTCGGGAGCCCTTAAGGACCCATGGTGAAAAAGGAAATATCCTCACATTATAACTACAGAGAAGCTTTCTGAGACTATGCTTTCTGATGTGTGACTTCATCACACAGAGTTCCACCTTTCCCTTCTTGGAACAGTTTGCTAACACTGTTGTCGTGGATTCTGCAAAGGTATATTTGGGAGCTCATGGAGGACTCTGGTGAAAAATGAAATATCCTCACATAATATCAAAAGAGCAGCTTTCGGAGAAACTGCACTGCCATGTGTGAATGCAACTCACAGTGTTACACGTTTCTCTTCAGTGATCAGTTTGTTAACACAGTTTTCTGGAAATCTGCAATTAGATACTTCATAGCGCATTGAACTTTACGGTGACAAAGGAAACATCCACAGATGAAAACTAGCAAGAAGCTTTCGTAGAAACTTCTTGGTGATGTGTGAATTCATCTCACAGAGTTACACTTATGATTCGTGGAGCAGTCCATTAACACTGTCTTTGAGGAACCTGAGAAGGGCTTCCTTGATTGCATTGAGTCCTCTGATAAAGGAAATTTCATGTGTTCAAAACGTGAAAGAAGCTTTCTGAGAAACTTCTTTCTGATCTGTGAGTTCATCTCACAGAGTTATAATTTAGACTACAGGAAGCAGTTTGCTAACACTCTTTTCGTGGGAACTGGAAAGTGATATTTGGGAGCCCATAAGGACCCATGCTGAAAAAGGAAATATCCTCACATAATAACTACAGAGAAGCTTTCTGAGATTGCTTTCTGAT
>NC_044550.1:155415067-155532213 GCF_007565055.1 Rhinopithecus roxellana | reverse complement strand
GAAGAAAACCTAGGGAAATGCGCTTCTGGACATCAGCCTAGGCAAATAATTTATGACAAAGACCCCGAAAGTAAATGTTACAAAACAAAAAATAGATAAATGGGACTTAATTAAACTAAAAAGCTTATGCATAGCAAAAGAAATAGTCAACAGAAAAAACAGACAACCTACAGAATGGGAGAAAATATTTACGAATTATGCCCCCAACAAAGGATTAATATCCAGAATCTATAAGGAACTCAAGCAACTCAACAGGAATAAAACAACACCATTAAAAGCTGAGCAAAAGACATGAAAATACATTTTTTGAAAAAAAAAAAAAAAGCTTCCACAAACACATAAAAATGCTTAACATCATTAATCATCAGAGAAATACAAATTAAGACCACATTGAGATATCATCTTACATCAGTCAGCATGGCTTTTATTAAAAAGTCAAAAACAACAGATGTTGATGTGGACGTGGAGAAAAGCAAATGCTCATACTCTGTTGATAGGAATTCAAATTAGTTCCACCCTTATGGGAAACAGTATGAAGATTTCTCAAAGAACTAATCTGCTCAAAGGAAAATAAATTATTACACAAAAAAGACACCTACACTTGTAGGTTTAGTGCAACACTATTTATAATAGCAAAGCCACAGAACCAATCTAAGTGTCCATCAGCAGTTAATCAGATAAAGAAAATGTGGTGTGTGTGTGTATGTATATATATATATATATATGTATATATACACACTATGGAATACTGTACAGCCATGAAAAGGAAAAAACATCATGTCCTTTGCAGCCACAGAGATGGACCTGGAGGCTATTATCCTAAGTGAACTAACACAGAAACAGAAAATTAAATATAAATATTACATGTTCTCACTTATACGTAGGAGCTAAGTGAAGGCTACACCTGGACATAAAGATGGAGAGAATGGACTCTGGAGACTCCAAAAGGGGTTGGGAAAGGGTTGAAAAATTTTCTATTGGGTAGAACATCCAATATATGGATGATGGATACACTAGAAGCCCAACCCCTGTCGTTATGCATCTAATACCCATGTAACAAGCACATGTACCCCCAAATCTAAAATTAAAAAAAAAAAGAAAGAAAACAATGTGCATGGACCTCCTTGATGATTGTTTCTCCATTTGGGTTTCCTTACAAGCAGATTCTGAGACAAGGATCCATGTGCAAATAGTTTGTTTAAGATGTGGTCCCAGGAAACATATGTAGGAAGAGAAGTGAGACAGGGAAGGGAAAGCAGCAAATAAAGGAGATGTTATCATGCAGGTACCACTGTGGTCATGTACAGACTTTAGTAAGCAGTGCACAACATATCTTAAAATCATCCCAACCTTTGTTTAAGAGACTTGGGATATTGACCCACCCATGTCCATCAGTCACCAGGTAAGAGCTGCTCTCAGAGTACTTGAATCCCAGACATTTCTCACCTGCTGTACAGGGCAGAAGGGGTTCTCACTACAAGAGAATGACCTACAGCAAAGAGAGGCAGATGCTTGCAGTGTGTGGATTGAAACGGTAAGGACAGAGGGGAGTTGGGTGGGGGTGTCTGCTGTGAGATTGTATTTGTCAGCATTCTCCAGAGAAACAGAGTCAATGGAATGTAGATCTGTATAGAAAGAGATTTATTATGAGGAATTGATTCATGTGTTCAGGAGACAAAGACATCCCAAGGTCTGCAGTTGGCAAGCTGGAGAGCCAGGGGGGCTGCTGGGGTAGGTCCAGTCTGAAAGCCTCCAGGCTTAGGACCCAAGAAGAGCTGACATTTCAAAGCTGAGTCCAAAGACGGCTGATGTCCTGGCTCAGTGCAGTCAGGCAGGAGGAGTCCCTTTTTACTGGAGGAAGGGTCAGCCTTTAGTTGTCTTCAGACTTTTAGCTTATTGGAAGAGGGCCACCCACATAGGGAGTCAGTCTACCAATACAAATGTTAATCTCATTTCCAAACACCTTCACTGACACACTCAATATAATGTTTGATGAAATATCCGAGCCCCCCATGTCCCAGTCAAACGGGTGTACAAGTGAACCATCACAAAGCTCGTCCAAGAAAGCTTCTCTGTGGAGGAAAAATCTAAGCTGATATTGGAAAAATGAACCACAGTGGGTTCACAAAGAGCTGGTGAAGAACATTTCAAAAGAAAGGAAGAGAAGAGTGATATGATCAGTTTTGCCATTTAACAACAGAGGTCATCAGTCAGTATGGCTAGGTTATGCTATGTGATAAACAAACCCAAAACCTTAATAGCTTATAATGAGAAATACTTAATTCTTCACCCATGCTACGTGTCCACACAGATCAGCAAGCAGCTCTGTGTGCTGCATTCATGCAGTGTCTTCTTCCATTTGCACTGCTATAACAAAATATAGCAGGATAGGTGAAGAACATTTCAAAAGAAGGGAAGAGAAGAGCTTGGCTTGCTCTGGAGGTTGACAGACGAGTGTGACAGACCAAAGTGAACAAGATTCATGTATTCAAAAGATATTATTGAATACTGACACTGTACCAGACACTGGGGCTAAAGAATGAACCAAACAGGCAAATATACTACTTCTTAAGGGAAGAGACTGACAATAACCAAAGAAGGAAAATATATAGTAGGTGAGATGGAGCCTCTGTCAGCTGGAGTCCTGAGTGCTGTTATCTGAATGTCTGTATCCCCCCCAAATTCTTACATTGAAACCTAATCCCCAATGTGATGGTGTTAGGAGGTGGGGTCTTTTGAGAGGTGATTAGGTCTTGAGGGTGGAAACCTCATGAATAGGATTAGTGTGGTTATAAGAGAGGCCCCAGATAGACCCCTCGTCCCTTCCACCATGTGAGGACACAGCAAGAAGATGGCTATTTATGAACCAGGGAGCAAGCCCCCATAAGACATTGAATCTGCCATGCCTTGATCTTGGATTCCCCAGTCTCTAGACTGTGAGAAATAAACTTCTGTTGTTTATAAGCTGCCCAGTCTATGATATTTTGTTACAGCAGTGCAAATGGACTAAGACACTGTGTGAATGCAGCACACAGAGCTGCTTGTTGATCTTTGTAGACATGTAGTACGGGTGAAGAATAAGTATTTCTCATTATAATCTATTAAGGTTTTGGGTTTGTTTATTACATAGCATAACCTAGCCATACTGACTGATGACCTATGTTGTTAAATGGCAAAACTGATCATATCACTCCATTTCTTTAATGTACACACACTTTCTTCTACTACTAAAATCCCTGTAGGGTTCAACATTGCCCTCAATATAAGAAATAACATCCTTATCAAAGCCTCCACAGCCCCGCATGGTCTGCTCCTGCCTACCTGTACTAGTCTATTTTCATGCTGCTGATACAGATATACCCAAGACTGGGCAATTTATAAAAGAAAGAGGTTTAATGGACTTACAGTTCCACATGGCCAGGGAGGCCTCACAATCATGGCGGAAGGCAAGGAGGATCAAATCACATCTTATGTGGATGGTGGCAGGCAAAAAGGAAGAGAGCTTATGCAGGGAAACCCCCCCTTTTTAAAAAACCATCAGGTCTCTTGAGACTTACAATCACGAGAATAGCACAAGAAAGACTCGCTCTCATGATTCAATTACCTCCCACTGATTCACTCCCACAACACATTGGAATTGTGAAGGATACAATTCAAGATGAGATTTGGGTGGGGACACAGCCAAGCCATATCACTACCTCATCAGTATCATGTCTTCGACCACTCCCATTCTCTCCAGGCCAGTCCCACCTGAACCTGTCCCTCTCCTTCCCATCTCAGTGTCTTTGAACTTGCTATTCCTGCTGCTTGGAATAGATTCTCATACTTTCCCCAGTTCCACCCCTCCTGCTCTTCATTCTGACTACTTTGCCCAACTGCTACACATCCTTCTGGTCTCAGCTTAAAGTTCACTTCTTCAAGGAGCCTTCCTGGACCCAGATATATTTCCTCCCATAAAACATCTTCTTATAGCACCCCTTCTCCAAATCTCAGGTGAAATTCCTGTTTAGTGTCAGGTGTCCTCTTAGCTATCAGGCTCACCAAAGACAGAGATGATGTCTTGTCTTATTTCTCCTGGTGTCCCCAGAACATAGCACTGACAGTGACAAAGAGTGAGCTCCCAGTAAATATCCATTAAATGAATAAATAAAAGGTCCTTCTGGCACTTTCCCACTAGACTGTTTTAATTAAATGCCAGGTTTTCTTTTAAAGGGAGTCTTAAGTAGAGACATATAACTTACTTTTGTTCAGTTCAGATCTTTTCAAACAACTCGCTCCCGTCTTCCAATAAAAGGGAGACGTTCATATCCAAGCAGTACATCTCCAGAATGTGCCATTCCTCCTGCAGCGGCCGTGTAATTGTTCAGGAAGCCATGTAGTGCTCTAACTGGGAGAGCCCAGGCTCGTTATTCCACGGGGTGGTGCCATGCTGCATGTCACAGGTTGGAGCCTGTCATTTGTTCCTCAGCACCCTGCAGCCCAAGCCTCTTCCCACACCCTGACCCCATATAATGAACAAGAGCAGGGAGAGAGCCACTGTTCAAACAACTTTGTAAAGTTACGGGCTGCAAGAAAACCTGCTTGACGTGGGGGAGGGCCCCTGGAGACATTCTCTCAGACTCTGTCATCTGTTTGCAAAGATAATAGTGAAATTATGACTTATTTTGTTGGAAGCTAAGGGATTTGGGCAGTTCTCTGTGAGTGTGAGATCTCAAGCTGTCCTGCATTTTTGGTTGAGTTTACTGTGTTGGCTTATCATCCAAATGTGATTGTCACTCTCTAGTTGGGAGGAACTCATTCTCCAACTCGTTGGAACTCTCTGATGCCCCAAGGACCTCACACAAGGATTTGCACACATTGGGTTAGGCCCAAGCCCAGTTCTAATCTCTGCATCAGCATGCTTCCCAGAGCCCCTGCCCTGGAAAAAAAAAATCAGAGTTTGTGGGGTAGACACGACGCATGTGTGAGCTTGAAAAACTGCTTTCCTACAGCATTACAGGAAACATTTAAATTGGCTCGGTAGTCACTTTCAGTATAACAGGATGGCACATATGAGCATCTGAACAAAGACAAAGGAGAAAAACAAAGACAGAAATGTGTCAGGGACAAAGCTTGAAATGTGCATCTTAAAAGCCTTCTCCCAGATTTGAGCTTCCTTGAGGGCAACTGGGAAAGTGCAGCCTAGGCCGTTATCCACACAGGGAAACCAGTCCCAGAGCAGAGCAGTGCCTGACCCCAGCCCAGGGAGGAGTTTCTCCTAGGGGTGCCACAGGACACGTCGTCAGGAGAGCTGGTGCTTTGCTGGTGGTGGAAACTTGGCAATTCATTTGACTCCTCATTAAATCAAGGACAAGCATCTCTCCTCTTTTCCCCTCCCAGGGCTGCCATGAAGGTCAAATAAAGGTGAAAATGCTTTCTGAATCAGAGAGAACGACACCAGCATGAAACATTATTATCTCTATGAAATTGATAGTATTAATTAACCTTTCCGAGCTTCAGTCATCTTAACTGTAAAATTGGGGGTAATCAAAACCTCACCAGGGTTTTGTAAGAATGTAAATCTTCTGCTACATGGCAGGACTGCTACTAACCTTAATTCTCTCCCTCCTTGGCTTTCTTTCCTTCATTAAGCGGGAGAGTCGGACCCTCAGACTACAGAGGGTGAGTGGATCCAAATTAGAGTAACATGGTTTCCATTTATTGACTCTATTAAACACTGCCCGTGCATCAGCTGCACTATATGCTTACTCAGATGTGTGTGTGAGTGCACACACGGGATGTTTTCCTACATTACCTACAAGCAAGGCTAGCTTTATGGTGTGTGACCTGGGCAGTCACACAGGCTCTGTACTTAGAACGGCCCCATGCTTGGTTTAATACTCTGTCATCACCATCTTACACTTTTTAATAATTTGCTGTTGTTGTACATTTTATTTTTAATTGAAAATAAAATCTGTATATATTTACAGTCTATGGCATGATATTTTGATATACATATTATCTGTGGACTAGCTCAATCAAGCTAATTAGTATACCTATCAACTTTTACACTTATTTTGGGGGTTAGAACACTTAGTATCTACTCTTAGCATTTTTCAAATATAGAATATATTGTTTAACCATAGTTGCCATGATGTATAATAGATCCCTTGAACCCATTTCGCCTCTCTAGCTGAAATTTTATATCCATTGACCAGCACATCTCCATTGCACCCTCCCCACGACTCTCCCCTTCGTCTCTGGCAACCACCGTCTACTCTCTGCTTCCAGGAGTTCAGCTTTTTACAAGATGCCACAAATAGGTGAAAAATGTGTCTGTCTCTGTCTGCCTTATTTCAGTTAACATAATATCCTCCAGGTTCATCCATGTTGTTGCAAATGATAGGATTTCTTTCTTTTTAAAGCTGAGTAATATTCCACTGTGTAGATATACTACGTTTTCTTTGTCCGTTCACCTCTTGATGGACACCTAGGTTGATTCTGTATCCTGGCTATTGTGAATAAGGCTGCAGTGAACATGGGAGTACAGCTACCTCTTTAATATATGGAAATGATCTCATTTCCTTTGGATGTAATACTCAGAAACAGAACTGCTGGATCATATGGTTGATCAGTTTTTCATTTTTTTCTTGAGGAAACTCTATGCTCTTTTCCATAATGGTGGACTAATTTACTTTCCCACCAACAGTAGGTAAGGATTCTCTTTTCTCCATATCCTTGTCATCTTGCTACCTTTCCTCTTTTTGACAGCCAAACGAATGTACAGTAATAGCTCATCATGGTTTTAATTTGCATTTTCTAGATGATTAGCTGTGGTGATCATCATTTTTGCATGTACCCATTGGCCATTTATACGCCTTCTTTTGAGAAATGTCTAATCAGGCCCTTTGCCCATACTTTTAATTGTGTTATTTGTTTCCTTGGCTGTTGACTTGTTTGAGTTCTTGATGTATTTTGGATATTAATCCCTTATTAGATGCATGGCTTGCAAATATTTCTGCCAGTATACAGGTTGTCTCCTCACTTTGGTGACTGCTTCCTTTGCTGTGTAGGAGCTTTTTAGTTTGATGTAATTCCATTTGTGTATTTTTGCTTTTGTTTCCTGGGCTTTTGGCGTCATGTCCAAAAACTCATTGCCAGGTCTAATTCCAATGAGATTTCTGCCTATGTTTTCTTCTAGAAGCTTCATGGTTTCAGAGCTTACATTTAAGTCTTTAGTTCAAGTTAAACTTTTGCATATTGTGTAAGACAAGGGTCCAGTTTCATTATTCTGCATGTGGATATGCAGTTTTCCCATCACTATTTATTGAGGAGACTGTCCTTTCCCCATTATGTGATCTTCCCCTTTGTTGAAGATTATTTGACCCTAAAATCATAGATTTCTTTCTGGTCTATTTTGTTTCACTGATCTATGTGCTTTTTTTTTTTTTTTTTTTTGCCAGTACCATGCTATTTTGATCACTACATATTTGTAGCATATTTTGAAATCAGGTAGTGTGATGCCTCCAGCTTTGTTCTTCTTGCTCAAGGTTGCTTTAACTAGTTGGGGTCTTTCGTGGTTCCATTTGAATTTTAGGATTCAATTTAGGATTTCTATTTCTGTGAACATTTTTCTTTGGAATTTTGATAGAAATTGCACTGAATCTGCACATCACTTTGGATAGTATGGACATTTTAACAGTATTGACTCTTTCAGTCCATTAAAATGTTTACTCTTCCATTTGTGTTTTCCTTAATTCCTTTCACCAATGACTTACAGTTCTCAGTGTGCAAATCTTTCACCTCTTTTGTTAAATCTATTCCTAAGTATTTTATTATTTTTGAGGCTATTGTAAATAGTATGGTTTTCTAAATTTCTTTTTGGATAGTTCCTTGTTAGTATATAGAAAAACAACTGATTTTTGCATGTTGATTTTGTATCTTGCAACTTTACTGAATTCATTTGTTTTCACAGTCTTTTTAGAGTCTTTAGAATTTTCTCTATATAAGATATATGTCATCTGAAAACAGAGACCGTTTCATAACTTCCTTTCCAATTTGAGCATTTTATTTTTCTTGTCTGTTTGGTCTGGCTGGGACCTCCAGCACTATGATGAAAGCAGTGGTGAGAGTGAGCATCCCTGTCTTGTTTCTGATCTTAGAGGAAAGAGCTTTCAGCTTTTCATCATTGGGTATAATGTAAGCTGTGGTCTTGTCATATACAGCCTTTATTATATTGAGAAGTATTCCTGCTATACCTAATTTGTTGGGAGTTTTTATAAGAATGTTGACTTGTGGCAAATGCTTTTTCTGCATCTGCTTAAACGATTATATGATTTTTTTTCTCCAGCACTGAATTACATTTATTTAAATTTTTGTCAACTCCAGATGAGAAAACGTAATTTTCCTTGTACTTGTAATTTGCAGTTCTTTGATTAGTGGGACTAAATTCGTGTTGTGTGTTTCGTTTTATTGGCTTTTCGTATTTCTTCCTTTGTGGTTGGCCTTATTTTTAGCCTATTTTTTCAATGGGGAGGTGAGTTCTTATCATTGATTTTTAAGACTGCTTTGTATTTTAGGGATATTTACCTCTTGTCATGTTTGCTCCAAATGTTTTTTCTGGCATAACATTTGCTTTTTAAATAAGTTTATATTTTTTGAAGGACTGAAATCTTAAATTGTTTTGTAATCAAATACACCGGTTTTTTCCCTCATGTTTCTTTTCTTCTGGGATTTTAGATCATACAATTTTTATTCTTCATTTTGTTAATGTGGCATATCATGTTTACAGATTTGTGTATGTTGAACCATCCCAGCATCCCAGGGATAAATCCTATTTGATCACAGTGAACGATTCTTTTAATGTGCCATTGAATTCAGTTTCCTAGAATTTTGTTGAGGATTTTTGCATGTATGTTTCTCAGGGATATCGGCCTGTAAGTTTATTTTCTTGTAGTGTCCTTGTCTGACTTTGATATCAGGGTAATGCGGGACTTGTGAAATGAGTTTGGAAGGGTTCTTTTCTCTTCAATTTTTTGTGAACAGTTAGAGAAGGATTGGCCCTAATTCTTCTTTAAATATTTGGTAGAATCCACCATTGATGCTGTCAAGTCCTGGACTTTTGTTTGTTAGGGGAATTTTTTTCTTCCTGATTCAGTGTTTCTACTTGTTACTGGTCTGTTCAGATGTTTTTCCTTTATGACTCACTCTTGGGAGACAGTATGCTTTTAGGAATGTATTCATTTCTTCTAGGTTATCCAGTTTTCACTGGCATGTAAGTCTTCATAGTAGTCTCTTATGATCCTTTGTATTTCTGTGGCATCAGTTGTAATGTAGATACACAAACCTTTTCTTGGATTCTCAAAAATACTGAACTCACTCCTGCCTCAGGTCTTTGCCCGTGCAGTTTTCTGTGCTAAACATGAATGAGCTTCTTATCAAGCATGGCTGGGGCTTCTCTCCTTCTAGGTCTTGTTTCAGAAGCCATATGCTCAGAGAGTCCTGTCCCGGCCACCTGTGGTGAGCCACCTCCCTTGCATGACTTGCTGACACCACCCCCACTTTGTCTCCCTCTGTGGAGAGTTGCCACTCACAATTGTCCCTCTTATTTCCTCCCTTCCTCTCCGTCTTCCTGCTCAGAAGGTAAATCCCACAGGGAACTGGGGATCTGGTCAACCCTGGTCACCGCTCTTCCCCCAGCACCTCTGCCATGTCTGACACAGGTGAGCTCTCCATTATGGCAAGTACCTGTTCACCAGTAACTATGGTGACTTCACACACATTTGGCCAAGGGGCAGCAGAGGACCGTGTGTTGTGCTGTCTTCCTCCTGTGCCAGCCTCAGCACCATAGACTAGTGCTTCTCAGCCCTTCTTTCCTTATCACCCCCACGCCACATCCAGGAGCCTTTTTAAACATTTTGTTTTCCTAATTGTCTTCCCTACCTACCATGAAATTTTGATGCCATAGATATACTACCTATCTGTTTATGTAATCTGTATGTATCTGTGTTTGCCACATTAAAGGGTAAGGTTATTGTGTCCCCCAAAGCCAACCTTCACCTTGCTGGAAAGGCAGGCTGCAGGCTCTCCTGATGGCTAGCAGATCCCGCACCCTCACAGGCTGGTGGTTTGGCATAATTCCCATAGCGTTTAGCCAGCACTTTCTGTGCCTTGTCCTGTTTGTGAAATTCTGTGGCTACTAGACGAGAGAAGCTTGGTATTCTCTTAGCTAGAAGGACTCAAGGAAGGAACAAGAGCACCTCCCACCAATGGGGCTTTAGAAACATTTTAGTACCAGGCCAGAACATTTTCCATTTCCACATGGAGAAGAGGGAAATAGTTTGGCCTTTCTCTTAGCAACCTTCTGATAATGAATGCCTGGGAGCTGTGCTTGACAGTAGGAAGCACGAGAATTCCAGAAACCTTTCATGTCATATTCTTTCCCTCTCAAATATTGTCAGTATCTCCAGGCTTCTGTTCTCAGGGTTTATCTCCTTCCAAGAATCTGACAAAACCTGAGCATACGCTCAGCAATTTGTGTTATGACTTGTGCAAAGTGTTCTGCTTTCTTTCCCTTCTGCTTCTAAAATCAATTAAATCAGGACATTTTCAGTTCTGAAGGAATGCAGCCAGCTTATCAACATGAGGGACGACATCGTATGTGAGCAACCTAAATTTCAAATGACATGCTTTCATGTTCTGAAGCTAATGTGCTGACTAGAGCTACAAAAGTTGCTATTTTTTTTTTTTGCATAAACTCCATTTTTTAAAAGTTTTAATAATTTTTCTCTTTTCTACATGCATTTATTTCAATATGCAATCTACAGCATAGGCATTCAGGACTCAGGTACAGTAGTCCCCCTTATCTGCGGTTTCACTTTCCTCGGTTTCAGTGAACCTCGGTCAACCATGGTCTCAAATATTAAATGGAAAATTTCAGAAACGAACAATTTTTAAGTTTTAAATTGCATGCCCTTCTTCTAAGTAGCATGATGAAATCTCATGCTGTCCTTCTCAGTTCCACCCAGGACATGAATCTCCCTTTGTCCAGTGGATCCACGCTATAGACACTGCGCCAGTGACACTGGTAATCATTGACATAATCTGCTCCTGACATCTGGCCATCAGCATCGTCATGGCTTGATGATCCAGGATCACCTGAATCAGATTGATCGATACAGCAGAAGGCAATAGTAGCCTAATGCTCTGTCACAATGCCTATGGCATTCACTTCCCTCATCACGTAGACATTTTATCATCTCATATTGTCACAAGAAAGGAGAGGGGGAGTGCAGTACAAGAAGATATTTTGAAAGAAGGAGAGAGCATACACACAACTTTTATTACTGTATACTGTTATAATTTTTCTATATTTAGTTATTAATCTCTTACTGTGCTTAACTTATAAATTAAACTTTTTCATAGGGAGGTACATTATAGGAAAAAAATAGTATACATAGGATTCAGTACTATCCAAAGTTTCAGGCATCCAGTGGGAATCTTGGAACATATCGCCCTTGGATAAGGCGGAAATACTGTACAAAATACTTGTGGAGTGAATGTAATGTTTAGAGATGAGGTGTGTAATCATGAGAATTTTTGAGATTTTCTGTGTTAGTGACAAATTACAACTAAAAGCCTAATGACTTATTGAGAAAGTATCTGATGCCAGCTTTTTTCTAAGCACTTTATATATATGTATGAAATATATATAGAAAATACGTATAGAAAAATAAACATAATTTATATTATAAAATAATATAACATTTCATTTAAGAAATTATAAAATGATAATACATATTTCATTTAAGAATATTTGGTTTTATTTCTTCTTTTTGTTTCAATAGTTTTTGGGGTACAGGTGGATTTTGGTTATATGGATAAGTTCTTCAGTGGTGATTTCTGAGATTTTAGTGCACCCATCACCCCAGCAGTGTACATTCAATCTAGTCATTTACCCAATATCTGGTCTTTTATCCCTCCCCACTTCCAACCTCCTGAAAATCCATTATATCACTCTTATGCCTTTGCAGTCCTCAGAGCTTAGCTCCCATTTATAAGTGAGAACAAATGATATTTGGTTTTCCATCCCTGAATTACTTCAAATAACGGCCTCCAGCTCCATCCAAGTTGCTGCTTTCTGTGGCTGAGTAGTATTACATGGTGTATATATACTACATTTTCTTTATTCACCCCTTGGTCAATGGGCACTTAGGTTGGTTCCATATCCTTACAATGGCAAATTGTAAGCACTTTACATGTATTAAAGAATTTGGTCCCACAGCGACCCTGTTATATAGCTGTTGTTACAATTCTTCTACTAAGGATTAGGAAACAGGTCCATAAAACTAATGAAAGAGGAAAAGCTGGCTCCAATTCTGGCTGTGCAATCAGGTCATTATAATACTATTAATGAGAATAGGACCAAGCCAGCAGTAATCATAATTATGATAGAATAACACCAAGGGCAAAGGATAACAGCAGGCATAACTTTGTTGAGCAGGTTTGATCCGCCAGGTAGTGTACTGGACTGGGTGTTCATGACTTCTGAAGGTGAGATATATTATTGTTTCCACTTCACAGAAATGGAAACAAAGCCTCAGGTCCTAGTGGGTGGAAGAGATGAGGCTGGAGTGGGGCCTGCCTGGCACCAAAGTCTGTGTTCAGTCTCACTGTTACAGCTAAGGAGACTGCTGCTCCCAGGGACAGGCCGGGGACAGTCATCCTGTTCAAGAGACTTCTCTTGGGCACCACTTGGCTGCCAGCCACAATTGAGGGGCCAGAAAAGTTGAGGGGAACACAGCCCAGGCCTGTCCATGCAGATCTCACTGTCGGTGGGAAATAGGGACAGAAGGGATCAACCTCCACAGAACCATGCAAGAGTGATTGTGTGTTCACAGTGTCCACCCATTCACTCACTCATTCATTCACTCATTGACTCACTTATTCATTCACGAATTCACATACTCATTCTCCCACTCATTTACTCATTCACTTACTCATTCACTCACCCATTCACTCACTCATGCACTCATTCATTCACTCACTCCTTCACTCATTCTTTTACTCATTCACTTGCTTATTCACTCGTTCATTCACTCACATTTGCTCACTCATTTACTCATTAATTCACTCATTCATTCATTCACTCACCCATTCATGCATTCACTCATTCATTCACTCATTCACTCACCCATTCATGCATTCACTCATTCATTCACTTGCTCATTCATTCACTTGCTCATTCATTCACTCATTAACTCACTTCACTCATTCACTCCACTCATTCATGCATTCACTCATTCATTCACTTGCTCATTCATTCACTTGCTCATTCATTCACTCATTAACTCACTTCACTCATTCACTCCACTCATTCACTCACTTCACTCATTCACTCACTTATCCATTCACTTATTAACTCACATCTTCACTCATTCATTCACTCATTAACTCATTCACTTGCTCATTCATTCACTTATTATGTTATTCATTCACTCATTCACCTACCCATTCACTCACTTGCTCATTCACTCATTCACCCACCCACTCTCACTTATTTGTTCCCTGACTCATTCACTCATTCACTCACTCAACTCATTCATTCACTCAACTCATTCATTTACTCATTCACTCATTTACTCACTCAGCTGTTCCTTTGCCAGTGTTGGAGGACTTACTATGCACAGGTCCTAGCTCTCACTGGGGTTGCTGGGCTGACTGCATCTGGTGTTGGCCTTGCTGGACCCCTCCCTTGCTGCACTCTCCTGCCTGGGTTCCATGATATTCTCCATGGTTCTCTCCCACCTCTCTGTGCACCCCTTCTCTGCCTGAGTCCCTTCTCCACCTACTTCAGCTGTTGGTGCTCTTCCACCCTCGGCCCCTGCCTTGACTCTCTATTTGCTCCACCTGCACCAGCTCATGCATTTCCTCCCATGGCTGCAGAGCCCAAATCCCAGCTCCCTTCCTTATTTCTTAATGCTGGGTCTCCTTCTTTATCACCACAGCTGCCTCAAACTTAACAGGCCTCAAGCCAACTTCCCCACCTCCCCCACGAGTGGTTCTTCTTTCTCCTGTGGGCTCTGCTCACTGAGGACTAGCTGTCCATGCCTCACCCATGCCCCAAGCTGTGGAGCCAGAAGGTGTCGCCCCACACTTTTCTGTCCATGTCCCGTGGTCTTGCTGGTCAGTTTCCCATGTGTCTCTCAAGTTTCCCTCATTTCTTCACTGCCTGGATCCTACATGCCTCCCGGCTGCTCTCTCTGCTTCCGGCCTCATCTTCCTTGGAGCCTCATGCAGCCGGCATAAATGAGGATTGAAGGAGGAGTTTTCCTCCATAACCCAGGGTCCTGATGACACCCGATGCTGTGCTTTTTCAATCACAATGCCAGCATCGTTGTTATCATATTTGCGTGTTGAGGCTGCTGTAACAAAGTGTCACAGCCTGGGGGGCTTCAACAACAAATGTTTATTTCTTGCAGTTCTGGATGCAAGAAGTCTGAGATCAAGGTGTGAGCAGGGTTGGTTTCTTCCAAGGCCTCTCTCCTTGGCTTTATACGGCCACCTTCCCTCTGTGTCCTCCACGTGGCCACCCTGGGTGCGTCTGTGTTCTTATCACCTCTTTTTACAAGGACACCAGTCATATTGGATTAGGACCCCACCCTTTTGACCCATTTAACCTTAATTACCTCCTTAAAGACCACATATGCAAATCCAGTCCACATTCTGAGGTACTGGGGGTTAGGATTCAGCACATGAGTTTTGGGGGGATACAATTTGATCCAGTAACAACTGTGATTACCACCACCGCCACCATCAACCACCTCATCCTCATATCATTTCACCTTTTCACCATCCTCCCTCCTGCCTTTTATTGATCACTTAGTATGTGTGGGGCTCAGATCAAAACCTATTAACTTTTTCATATGTGGTCTTATTTAATTTTCACAACACACCTGTGACCTCTCTTTTATAGGAGCAGAGGAGAAGAGAGGTAAGGTAAATTCTCACATCATCTGTTCAAAAAAGTAGGTCTCTCATGCCCTGGTTCTGCCAAAATGTCACCATCCTCCCAGTTTTTTGGCCAGGGGAAGTATCACAAACCCCATCAGCTTGTAAAGTTGAACTCATTTCCTCAAATTACATAATTTTGCTCTCTCACAGAGAAAAAGTCCCGAAATCTCTGGCTGTTCTAAGTTCATCAGATGTCGGAGTGAGCAGAAGGTTTCACTGTGTTTCTGAGAGCTATGTGCTTTCTACTCTTCTCTGTAAAACCATCGGCAGTTTTCTTAGTTCTAAAGCCTCCCTGACTCTCTTAGAGGTGGGTGGACATTCCCTTCTTGGCCCCCAGCCCGTTGCCTCCTGAGGATCTCTCTCTTTTCCCACATCTCATGCAGGGTTTCCTAATCCACCAGAAAGTGAGGGCTTGGATGGCCAGGACTGAGTTTGGTTTGTTCCTGTCTCAGGGCCTAGAATAGAGCCAGATCCTCACGGAAGGTCAGAAAGGAAATGCAAAATACACAGAAGATCTTAACTCTACAGGGACACCACAGGCCATAGATAGAAACAGTCTCAATGAGACTTCCCATTTTATTATTCCAGTTTGTGTTAAGCTAGTAAGGAAACAAGACTGTGTGTATGTGTGCACACGTGTACATATGTGTGTGTGCATGCACCTGTATGCATGTGTGTGTTTATGTGTGAGCATGCATATAGGTGCACGTGTGTGTTTTAGGGGACATCCTTACTGTTTGGCTGTTCATAACAAAGAATTCAACACTTACTGGGTAATGTAGGAGGCAGAATGTTAAGACTGGCCCATCATGAACCTTCCCCTCCAACCTTATTCCTGGGTGTCACGTTCCATTACATTGTGAAGAGGATTTTATGCAGATGGACCTAACCTAATGACAGGAACTCTCTCAAAGCAGACAGATTTCTTCAACTAGTAGCAGAAAGGAAAGTAAGGAAGATTTGAAGCAGAAGAGGGATTTGTTGCACTATACTAGGACAAGCCTCTAGGTGCTGAGAAGACTTCCAGATCACAGCCAGCTAAGACACAGGGACCTTAGTCCTATAGCTGCAGGGAACAGAATCCTGCTAATAATGAGCTGGGAAGCAGATTCTTCCCCAGGATATCCAACAAGAGCAGCTTGGTTAACACCTTGATGCTGGCCTTCTGATATCTTAAACAGAGAACCCCATTGATCCTGCTCTGATTTCTGACCTACAGAGCCATGAGCTAGTAGATGCATGTTGCTGAGAGCTGCTGAATTTGTGATAATTTATTTTGTAGCATAGAAAACTAATACAAGGCTTTCCTACGTGTGGCCTCGGGCTAGGAACTGAGAATGTAGAAATTAATGTGACAGGTCCCTCCAGCCCCCCTCCCTGAGCAGCTTATGGTTAGAGACAGGAATCAAGGGATTCAGGCAGAGTCATGGGGGCAGCTGCAGCAGCACCTGGTGTGGGTGGACCTGGTGGACCAGAGCTGCCTTACTTGGCCTGAGGCCAGCAATGCAGGGAGATGCCCAGCAGGCTGAGCCTGCTGCTGCACCCAATGTGGGCTTTTGGAAGCTAGTCTGACCACATGCGTATGTCTGGGCTCTAGGGTCATCCGGGACACCTCTCCCTGGCTTTCCTCTCTACTGTCGTCCCCACATCTCTATTCTCTCACTCTCACTCTGCTTCTGCTTTCATCAAGGGGTCTGCTTCCTCCTTCACAGTGAAAATAGCTACTCCCCAACTCCTTGATTCAAACCAGTGACTTCACTGCATCTGTAACTCTGACTCCTGTGGACCTCCCTCTCCCACAGACCCCCACGAAGGGACTGCCTCTCATTCCCATCTAGGAGAATTGTTCAGTGATCTGCCCCCATCAGATCTACCGGAGGCCCTTGCCTCAGCCTAGGTTGAGCTTCACGTTGGCTTGTGGTTGTCCAGTTGCCCTGGCACCATTTGTTGAGAGGCCATCCTCCCTCCACTGAATTGCTTCTGCACCTCGGTCAAAAGCCAATTGGGCACATCAGGTGGGTCTGCTTCTGGGTTCTCCATTATGTTCCATTCCTCCATCTGTCTGTTTGTCTTCTCATATCACCCAGTTTTGAGTACTGGAGCTACAGAGAAGGCCTTACTATTGGATAGAGTGGGTCCTCCACTTCTTTGTTAAAATTGTTTTAGTTCTATAGCTAATATACCTGGCTCCTCTTAGGATAGTCCTCATGCCCTTTATCTCCATCCCTTCTTGTCATTTTTCTTCTCTACCTGCTTCTCAGTAATACTACTTAGCAGCCACTCCAGCAAGCCTTCAGCACCCCACTGCCCTGCAGGCCAGCCCTGCTGAGCTTAGCTGGGCTCATTCATTATCTGTCAGATAGTCTAGGGTGTCTTCACCAGGATGGCTGTGCTACTAACACTGCCCAATGTCTCACTGTCTAGTGCTGCCTGGGCATGTTCTCATGGCGAACTAGATGTGCACCTGTGTATGTTGGAGTTGTAGAAATAAAAAGATATTTTGGAAACCAAATTTTGTCATTTAGCTCTTCATTCTGGTAGAGATGAATCAGAGCTGACAGTGCCAGGTGAGATAGCTTTAGTTGCTTAGGCCTTAAACCAACCTTCAGCAGTGCAACTTAGGACAAATCAGGTGAATAGAAAATATCATGACTATATCACCTGTAAAAGCCACCTATCTCTCAACAAATGATTCGAAGGGCAGCTCTGCAATATCTACAGCATGGCCATTTCTACTGAAAACCCAGTTATCAATTTCCTGATCTTTTTAGGGAAAGAATAATACAGGGTCTGGGACCTAATTGTGGTTTAGAGTCTGCTGATATTTTTCAGCTCAATACTGAGCAGCAGAAAGGGGAGTGGTGATAGGTAATAATTGGGGTAATGTCTATTCCCTCTCCTTTTGCACAGATGACAGCATTACTCACGTAATACTCAGAATGCTCAATGCTGAGATAAAGGTGCCATGGACGTTGGTGCTGCCTAAGTGCTTTATTCATGAGCCATGAAGGGACTTTAACCTAGATGAGAATAAACAAACTAGGATCTTGATGCCGATGATTACATTTTTACTTATCTTTCCAGTAAACATAAGCAAATATCCTCCATTAGCTGCCATACAATTGGGCGTCCCAGAAAATTTAAATGTCCTCATTGTGTAGAATGGATATTAACCACATTAAGTACTTAAACAACTGACTGCTGGGAACCCAATCTTTCCTGGTGAAGTTGGCCTTGTGTAAGGGTCTGATAACCAGGCAGCTCTTAAGTGCAGGGGGCAGAGGGAAGAGTTTGGGGCTGTGGTTAATTGACAGTATTAATTGCCCTGATGCTTCATAGGTGGCACAGATGTAGCTCATTCAGTTACATCCAGTCATCATTTATTGAACCTCTTATTTATGTCAGGTGCTATTTTGGGCAAGCAATTCTCTCAAAATTATGCCCACCCAGAACCTCAGAATGTGACCATATTTGGAAATAGGGTCTTTGTGTACGTAATTAGTTGAGAATCTTGAGATAAAATCCTGGATTTAGAATAGGCCTTATAAGAAGAGAAAACAGAGACAGGCACACAAAGGGGAAGGCCATGTGAGGACAGAAGCAGAGGTTGGAGTGATGCAGCTGCAAGCCAGGGAAGGCCAAGGATGGCTGATGATATGGTTTGGCTGCGTCCCCACCCAAATCTCATCTTTAATTATATCTCCCATAATTCCCACGTGCCGTGGGAGGGACCTTGTGGGAGGTAATTGAATCGTGGGGGTGGGTTTTTCCCATGCTGTTCTCGTGATAGTAAATAAGTCTCACGAGATCCGATGGTTTTACAAAGGAGAGTTCCCCTACACAAGCTCTCGCCTGTCGCCATGTAAGATGCGACTTTGCTCCTCATTCACCTTCCACCATGATTGTGAGGCCTCCCCAGCCATGTGAAACTGTGAGTTGGTTAAACAACTTTCCTTTATAAATTACCCAGTCTCAGGTATGTGTTTCTTAGCAGCGTGAAAACAGACTAATATAGCTGGTACCTCCCAGAAGCCAGAAGAGACAAGGACACATCCTCCCCTAGCAACTTCGCAGGGAGCGTGGTCCTGAGGACATCTTCCTTTTGGACTTCTGGCCTCCAGAACTGTGAGGCAATGAATTTCTGTTGTTTTAAACCGTGTAGTTGGTGGTAACTTGTTACAACTGTCCTAGGAAACATACACATTGGGAGTGCGGGAAGGAGGTATGCATAAGGCAGTCTTTGCTTTTGAGGAATCGATAGTTTAATTCCTGTTGTCTCTCAAACATATGTTTGATTCTTTTCTTATCCTGAATTCCACATTTCCACCAGCATCCAAATTATCTTCTGTCCCGAGGTTATTGCTGTATAATATTTTCCTGTATGAATTCCTGAATGCTTATAGATTCACTGTTTTTGCTGATAAGAGTGTGGAGCGAGGGGTAAAAAGAGGTTTTAAGGCTTCACGAAGCACATTAATCAACTAGAAAACAAAACGGTTTTAAATGAGGCAACAAGAGGTGGTTGCAGCTCAGCTTAGCAAATACCGGCTGTCTACTTCGTGCCAGGCAGTGGCTCAGGCACATGGGGAGTAAACGGGAAGTGGAGGAAAAGTCCCTTCTGAACAACTGGTTGGCTACTGGCCCTGGCCAGCCAGAATGGACGCTGGCCAGGAGCCGAATCTCGCTCTGGCTGCTATCCGCTCAGGATGTGAATGTGAATGAGGTGAGAAATGGAGGCTGTGGGCAGACTGCTGTAATCAGGGCCATGAATGTTAGGATTGGCCTGTAAACAGAGTGTAGTTGGAATTTCTGGGGTGAAATATCACCTTCAGCGTTTGGAGCGAAGGACATACACATAGTTTCTCAGTGCATATTGCCTGGAGAGCTGTCGATTCCAGCCCTTGTGTAGCCTGTGAGGCTGTGGTCTTGAACTAATAGATTATCTGCTGAGAGGCAAAATCACACACCTAAATAGTCGTCTCCATGAGTTATGGGGAAGGGAAGAGACTGATATTTACTGAATGCTTTTCATGTTAGGCAGTGAGCTTTATGGCTTTTATGTTGTTACAAGTAACTCCGATCCACCCAGGAATTTATTTTGGAGTCTAGTGAAAGGAGAGACACTCATTTTATTTTATTTTTCCCCAATAGCTAGCCAGTTCTTCTTGCCCTGCTCACTGAATAACTCTTCTCTTCTTTATTGGAGTCCAGCCTAGGTCTGTTAACCTCCAAAGCTGTGGTCTTCCCTCCACACCTTCCTCAAGCTCTGGTGGACATTTTTGTGACTTGGTTTCTGGTAGAATACATATCACTAGAGGTTCTGTCTCTTTTGTTCATCGTAGGTGTCTTATCCTGTGCAATGACTATTTGTTGAATGAATAAACTATGTATTCTTATATCTAGTAGGATGAAACTTTTCAAAACTTATTTGGCAGAACATTTGACCTATTCCCACCTATTTATTCTCCTAAGAATAATTTTGTCAATTTTGGGGAACAACCTTGATTATAATTACGTTAAATGTGAACACGAACTTGAGAGGAACTGACATCTCTCTCTTCTTGTGTGCCTCAACCTTTAGTACCTTACCCCATTAATCACCTTAATGACCCTAAGAAGTAGGTATCATTGTGCCTATTTTATCAATGACTATGGTGAGATACTTCCTAAAGATATCCTTTCACCCCCTAGGCAGAAGTGACCCTCTCATTGCAAATATGTACAGCCAGCACTCCTTTGGATTTCTTCCATTCAATATTTGTTCATTCACTTGTTCTTTTTTTATTCAATAAATGTTCATTGAGTGCCTATTATATGCCAGGCACTGTTCTAGGTGCTTGGGATGCTGAAATGAATGAAACAGGCAAAACTCATAGTCCTCAAGGAGTTCACATCCTGAGAGGTGCAGACAATAAACTAGTCAACAGGAGAACAATAAATGTTTCTGTTCATGATGTTTCCTAAAACAGAATTAAAAAATACAAAAGGAACTGCAGTGAGGTAGGGAATACTGAGGGAGGTGACCCAGATGGGGTGGTCAGGGAAGACCTCTCACCTTCTCCAGGGGCGGGAGGCCTGGGGGATGGGACAGAGTCAGCACTGGGGCACCAGGGCCAGGCGTTCCAGGCAGAGGAACATCAGGGTAAAGGCTCTATGATAGTAGAGTGCTTGGGCTGTAGGGCATAGCCAGGAACCATGTGTGGCCGACACACACTGTGGTGAGGGCAAGGAGAATGAAGGTAGGGAGGTTTGGTGGGAGGGGTGACTGGGATTCTTCTGGGCCATGGTGAGGAGCATGGATCTTATTTCATGCACAATGCGATGCTACTGAAGAATCTAAACCGGGCTGGGGCTGTCGACTTTGAGAAGGTAGGCAAAAGGAGAAGAAAGTAATCTCTTGGCCTTGGACCTGTGAACAAACTCAGCACCCTGGAACCAATAGGTTCACACCAAGGGGACACCTTCCTGAGAACTGCAGTGGTCTGATCTGTTGTCCAAAATCACCCCTTTCCAAAACCTGAAGTCCCTGGGAGGCCAAATCAGGCATTGGAGGGCAACTTGGTAAACAAAGGGAGGTGGGGCCCCTTGAGCAATGGTTTTTAAGACTCTGCTGAGGCCTGACCCACTCCTGCCCAAGGAAATGTCTACCAATCCAGTGGGTTAAGCCTTCCTCCACCCTGCCCCACTCATCCCTTCCACTCATACTTCTGTCTTGCTCTTCATGGAACTCCTCCTGCTCTTTCATGCCACTGCTGAAGATTTCTGAAATCCTTTCTTCTCCTCATACGCTGGGGAATTCTTGTTATTCCTCGTATCTATGCTCAGTGTCTTGTGCTTTTTAAAACTTTCCCCGATGGTCCCAAAAGGATGGAGTGGATTCTTCTCCCTGACCTTGTGCCTGACTCTACTGCTGCACCCATCACCCCCTTTTGAAGTCTGCCAGGACCTAGGCATGCCTCTGCTAGGCCGAGGGTCCTTGGGAGCAGATCCATCACACCTGAAGTCCTCCACTCCTGTCAGGGAACTCAGAAAATTTAAGGAGAACAGACCTAAATCGAGTAATGAGAATGTCCCTGTCACTGCTTCCCATGTGTGCACAGGCTGCTCCAGCACTGCCAAGGGCTTGCTCTGCCTCCCCCTTTTCCGGGCTGATGTCTGACCACTCACCCCATGTTTTCAATCAGCTTTCATCAGGCAGGATGAGATTGCTGTACAATCACTGAGATCCTGCTTCCTTAGTTACCGTCATGTGGCAATTTTATCTCCACCGGATTATATCTAAGATGCTTTGATTGAAGTTTAGATATTTCCAAACAGCTTAAACAAACGTCAACAAACCACATTTTTCTTTCTCCTCTTCAGAACCCTGTAGTACCTTTTTATCGTGTTTGAAAAACTTCCCAGAGCCCTTACCCCAGCCTGTGAAGCCCTCAGCTCATGACCTCTCCTCTGACCCTGGCTTGCCCACTTTCTCTCCTTCCTACACAGCAGTCCAGCCATCCTTGCCTGCCTGCTACTTCTAGGGACTGTCATGCATGTTTTTGCCAAGGGCCTTTGCACATGCTGTTCTCTCTGCAAAATAACCATCCCCCTCATATCAACATGGCATCTTCTGTTACTTTATTTATGGATCTGCTCTATTATCCTCTTTTTAGAAAGGCTTGCCCTGACCACGCTGTTTAAAATTGCAGCTCCTGTCCCCAACACAATCACTATCACCTTACCTGATGTGTTAGGAAGAATAACTGCCCCTGAAATGTAACTATGTCTTAAATGTTGGACTCTGTATACATTACATGGCAAAAGGGACTTTTTAGATGAGATTAACTTAAGGATTTGAGATGGAGGAGAGCATCCTGGATCATCCAGGTGGCCTTGAATGTAATGAGAGTCCTCACAAGAGGGAGGCATTTGGTTTTCTGTTCCTGTGTTAGTTTGCATGGGGTAATGGCCTCCAGCTCCATCCATGTTGCTGCAAAGAACATGATCTTCCTCTTTTTATGGCTGTATAGTATTCCATGGTATATATGTACTACATTTTCTTTATCCAGTCTATTGTTGATGGGCATTTAGGTTGGTTCTATGTCTTTGCTATTGTGAATAGTGCTGCAATGGACATCTGTGTGCATATGTCTTTATAGTATGATTTATATTTCTTTGGATATCACTTATAAGTGGGAGCTGAACAATAAAACACATGGGCACAGAAAGGGGAACAACAAACACTGGTTGGAGGGAGAGGATAAAAAAACTACCTATTAGGAACTATGCTTACTACCTGGGTGATGACATAATCTGTACCCCAGTGCCCTGTGACATGCGGTTTACCTAAGTAACAAACCTGAACGTGCACCCCTGAACCTAAAACAAAAGTTAAATAAATAAAAGGGAATGCATAAGGGTAAGAGAAGATGTGACAACCAAAGCAGAAGTCGCAGTGATATGGGATCACAAGCTGAGGAATGTGGACACCTCTGGAAGCTGAAAAGACAAGGAGACAGATTCTTCCCAAGATCCTCCAGAAGAAACACATGTCCTGCTGACAGCAGGATTTCAGTCCAGGGAGACTTCCAGGACTGTAAGATAATAAATTGATGTTATTTAACCTACCAAGTATGTTACCATTTGTTATAGCAGCACCTGGAAACTCATACACCTGGATTTACTTTCATTCATAGAATTTACCACTTTTTTTGGGGGGGAGGGGGGAGGGGACAGAGTCTTGCTCTGTCACCCAGGCTGGAGTGGAGTGCAGTGGTGTGATCTTGGCTCACTGCAACCTCTGCTTTCTGGGTTCAAGTGATTCTCCTGCCTCAGCCTCCCAAGTAGCTGGCATTATAGGCATGCGCCACCACTCCTGGCTAATTTTTGTATTTTTAGTAGAGATGGGGTTTTGCCATGTTGGCCAGGCTGGCTCAAACCCCTGACCTGAAGAGATCCACCTGCCTCAGTCTCCCAGAGTGCTGGGATTACAGGCATGAGCCACTATACCTGGCCAGAATTTACCACTTTCTATCATTGAACTGCAGATTTGTCTCCTGGCACCAGAAGGTCAGCTCCCAGATGTAGGTTCATTGTGTGTTTTGTTCACTGTTGGTTTCCAGTACGTAGTACAGGACCTGGAAGACAGCATACACTCAGTCGTCATTTCAACAAGTGTTTACCCACTCACTAAAAATGTATTTATTCTCCCCCAAATATTTTTTGAATGAGTGACTAATGGAAGCTTTTCATGGTAGATGCCTGCCGCAGCTTGGTCAGCCCCCTTTCTGTGTAAACATCAACAATTTCCTGTAGAGAGGATGATCTCATTTCTCACTCCCTGGGAGAGCCCCCTCACCATTCTCCTACTACTCAATGTAGGTCATTCATTCATGCATATGTGTCATTATCTTGACTGAGTACTTAACATAGCACCACCTGCCTGGCACCTGGGGTTAGCAGTGAACAGGACTGTGGCCCTTTCTTAAGGGGTCACCTGGTTACCTGGATTGTTTCTGTACTAAGGAGAGACAAACTCAAAAACAAATAGTCATCATCATTATATACTGATTGTATAATAGTCTTATTCCAAGAAAAATCTTAGCAGAGAGGTGTTAACCTCATTTTACAGATGAAGAAACTGAGATTCTGAGTTGTTAAGTGACTAGATTGAAGGCGCATAGCTGGACCAGGGGATTGGGTGGCCACTCTTCAGTGGCTTCTGTTTGCTGAGTTGGCCTTTTGCTATGTCACTGTCTGTGGCCCTCACCCTGACTTGGGGATGCAGGCATCACTACCCCCATTTTATTAAATGGAAAATCAAGGCTTGGAAGTTAACTTATGTACTCAGGTTCACACTGACTCAAATAGTGGGACTGGGTTTAAACCTTTGTTTAAACCTTTGTCCAGGAACACCAAACCCTCCTTTTCATCCATGACCCGACTCTCTCCCCATCAACAGATAGGACCTCTCTCTGCTACAGCCCAACAACCCGTACCTCAGATGCTTGCAGAATCAGGGAGGAAACAGATGCATGAACTGGGCCAGGTGTGACAGTGGTGAATCAGAGAGAATGTTGTGGAAGGGCATCACTGGCCCACTTTTTTTTTTTTTTTTTTTGCAAATCTTCCAATTTCTTGTGGTTTTAATGTGTTCCCCAGAGTTTATGTGTTGGGAACTAAATCTCCAATGAAACAGTGTTGAGAGGAGGGGCCTAATAAAAGGTGATTAGGCCATGAAATCTCTGCCCTCATGAAGGGACTGCTGTCATTATCATGCGAGTGGATTAGTTATCAGGAGAGTGAGTTACAAAAGCAAGCTCAGCCCCCTCTTGCTTGTTTGCTATCTTGTACTCTCTTGCCCTTCACCCGTGGGATGATGCAGAAACAAGGCCTTCATCAGATGCCAGCACCTTAATTTTGGACTTTTTAGCCTCCAGAACTGTGAAAAATAATTTAAAAAAATAAATTACCCCGTCTGTGGCATTCTGTGATAGCAATGCAAAACAGACTAAGACATATCAGAAACAAGAATTTTGGGGTGACATTTTATAATTTTTAAATACTGTAACTTAAAACAATTTTAATCAATGGACTAGACTAAACACATGCATGACCCACCCATGTGCCATCCTGTGCCCAGCATCAACTCTGCAAGAAATGAGCTGCAGATTTCAGGTTTTTAGGAGGGCAGGAACGGGATGTTTGCTTACTTTTCTTGCTTGATGCACACAGTGCTTGAATACATATGTTTGTACAGGATGTGGACTGTGGTTTACTTTCCATTAGAGAGTGTTTGAAAGAATTACTAGCCATCTTGAAAGTTCACTCTTGGCTGTTTGAATAAACAGCTTCATGCATATTGCAGTGTTGAAAGCATGCTATGAAATTCATTAGAAATAACTGGTCTAGTGGAAATGAGAAAAGAGCCCACTGGCATGTAAAGTAGGACAACCAGAGTTACCCAGCGTGATCCATCATGATCAATAACTAATCGGCACTAATACACTTCCAGATTTATCAGTCGTGGAATATTTGGTCATGATTTAATCAGACCAGTGTTGTATCACATGGGTGAAGTATGAGGAAAAGCCACTAATATAGAATAATATTCATAGTAATACCTAATACTCGTAGTCATTAGTTCATGCTTGGTACTTTTCTAAATGTTTAACCTATATTAGTTAATGCACCATGTACGACACTATAAGGTAGGTGTTTTATTATATCCATCATATAAGTGTGGAGGCTGATGCACAGACAGCCCAAGTGGCTTCCCCAGCATCACCCAGCCACTGAGTGTTGGAGTGAGAATTCAAATCCAGGCAGCCTGGCTCCTATGTTGTTGTCCCAGATAACTCTTTTTCTTTGGCCTTAGTAAAATCTCAGTAAGGCTGGAAATTTAACAATAAAATAGCATTTACTAAGCCACTGCTATGTGCCTGGCTTTGAGTATCAGAAAAGAATGTTTCTGGCTTCTAATAGTAGCCAACCTGACCCACTGAACAAATAAAATTGTGTTGTTATTTTTCCTAATATATTAAGTCCCAAGGTAAGTGGTTGCTGGCATGTGTTCAGAGGCTCACAAGGAAGAGTGGCTTCCCTGCATCTGTCTTGGTCTTTGGCTCATGTTTTTGGCTTTATAGTCACAAGATGGCTGTTGCAGCTCCAGATATCACGTCCACATTGAAGGCAGGAAGAAGCGGGAGGGTGGAAGGGCCGCTCCAGCGCAGTGTGCCCCTTTTGTCACATACACAAAAAATACTTTCCCAAAAATGTCTCCATCTCATTGATTAGATCTCATTAATTAGATCTGGATCACAGGGTCACTGCTGGCTGTACAGTGGCTGGAAAAGTGGGGAACGCAATTGTCCAGATTAATTAGATCGGTAGTTCCCAAAGTGCAGCCCCAGAACCATCAGTGCCACCTAGAAACTTCTTAGAAATGCAGATTCTCTAATGCCTTCTTAGAAATTCAGGAGCTGAATTCAGGAGGTGGTATCCACTGATCTCTTAACAAGGTTCCAGGTGATTCTGAAAATGCCACTGGATTTGATCAATTATGACTTTATTGGGGATGGGCAGCTTATCATTCATTGCCTGGGGCTGGCCACAGTGATCCCTAAGGAGAGCTGGGGTTTTGTTATCAAGAAAGAAGGGAGAATGGAGCCTGGCTGAGCAAATAACGCCCCCAGTGTGTTGTTCCATTTTCTTCATGATGCCTGGCAAGGCAGGTGCCACTGTCCTTGTGTTTTTTGGCAAGGACACTGACACTCCTTGTCTTTGCCTTTGCAGCAATGTGTTGCCCGTTTCTATCCTAGTGGTACACTTTTAGTGTGTCACCCTTGGCAACTCTCTCTGAGTCTGGTGGTGAGACACCACTTTTCAAGAATGTACTTCACCTTCAGTCCAGTCACTCTGCCAGCCCAAGCAGTTCTTGTGGATTCCTCAGATGGAATAGGTTCATGATAAGAAACCCAAGGGTGCCAAACTGGTTTTCCCCAGACTGGGTCGTTTTCAAGGATACAGAACTTCCCGTGCTAAAACCAGGAAGATTCCAAGGAAATCAGGATAAGATGGTCACCCAAAGAAACCATTCTTCAACCCTCTCACACCCCCAGCCAATTCTTCCTGCTCTGAACAAGCAACCTCACGTGACAGTGCGATTCTAGGACCCGTTATTGGCTTGGCATTTTCATTGACTGAAGCCGTTTTAATCTGTTTATCAACCAAATGTTAACTTTCCACTTATTCAAAGTGTCTTTTAGGCACTATTATGTAAGTATCAGTGTAGTACACTCCGGGGAGATGCCAAATAAATAGGAACCACAGGCTGTGTGCTCAAAGTCATCTAGAACCAATCTAGTCCAATAAGCAGACAAGCATTCATTAAGTGCCTTTTTTGCCCCATACATTGTTAGTTTCCCCAAAGGAGCCCACAATTTTGTAGGGGATATGGATGACATGGGTGAGTGGGAATATTTACAATGTTATAACACTAATTATTAAAGTAATAATGGCCTTTGGCGTTTGACCATTTGCTCAGTAATTAACACCTCCCTCCAGTTAGGAGACAAGACAGAGGAGGAGGTTGATCGAGAACCAACTCTCACCTCTACAGCAATAAAGCTGCAGCCAAGGAACGTAAGGGAGGCAGTAATCATGCGCTCCCTAATGCTGAAGCCCAGAATTGGCTGGACTTTCCCACCTGGCCAATGCTGAATCTGGACCCCACAGACCTCTCTACATGGCAGCTGGTCCTGAAAAGCTTCTGGCAAGAAGGAGCAGAAGAGAGACCACTCCCTAAAGTCAGACAGACTCCACAGAGAGGGCACCATGAGCATCAATATGCTGGTGCCATTCCTTTTCCAATTCACTCGGATAACTTGCACCACCTTGGATGGGAGAAGAGACCACGGATGTGTGGGGCAATATCCCAACTGCAAGAAACCAGAAAAGAGGGCGGGGATTACTCCTCACCCCCTAACACAGAGCTAGCACTTTTTGAAAGGTTGTGGTATGCCAGGCATGATTCTGAGCTCTTTATGGAAGGTAGGCCCCATTTTCCCTATTTTACAAATGAGATAACTGAGGCACACAGAGGTTAGATGATGTGGCTAAGCACACACTGACTGAGTAGAGCTGTGTTGTGGACCTGAGCAGTCTGACTCCAGGGAATGTTCTCCCAAACTATTAGATGTCTACAGAAGGTTCAGAGTTACCTCTAAAGAAAAAAATCGTGGGGAAAAGCTTCCCAAGAGAGCAAGCGCATGAGCTGCATGTCAAAGGCCAATGAAAAGTTTTCCCCAAAATAAGGGGTGTTGGTTCATGATCTTGCAGGCAAGGGAAACAGCAGCATGAAGATATGGCAGTGTGCCGCAGCATGGTGCCTTCAGGGAACCCGTGATGTTCATTGCTGATTTGAGGACCCGACAGTGGTACCTGCCCCGTGAGGACCTCAGGAGCTTCTCGATAGGACATCTGCATTTCCCAGCATGCTGCTGGTTACATAACAAGCTGCAGTGCAAGCTCATTGCTTTTTTTTCCTCTTCTCTGACCTTTGGTAAATGAGTAAGAGGTGAAAATATGGAATCTCTTTCTTGGCAAGTTATCCTGAAAGGAAATAAATCTAAGTCAAAGAACCAAAGTTTTAGTAAATTAACCATTAACTCCGTCTCTCTATTCTAAGCACGTTAGGCATTCGACCTCATGCTGGATTCTGACTTTGGCTTGGCAGGGACACAACTCAACATAATTATCCTCCATTGCATAAGTTTAATATACAAGGAACTAATTGTATTCATTTACTTCCTCACATCCTTGCTTCCATTATGTGGTGAACTAATCAGTTCACTTCACTTTTTTTTTTTTTTTTTTTTGTAAATAACATGTCTTTTCAGTTATTGGAAACTGGCTGTAATTCAAGCTAATTCAAAAATATTTACCGAACACTTATTATGTACCAGGAGTTGTGTTTGGCACTATGAATATGGAGATTAGTTCATTCAATCATTCCTTCTGTTAATGAATATTTATTGAACACTAACTGTGTACTAAACACTGTGCTGAGTGCTAAGGGTACAACAGAAAAAAATAAACATGGCCCTTGAACTCAGGGAGCTTAGAGTCTAGTAGGGAAAAGTGAACTTAATGAAATATACAAAGGTAAAATTACACAAAGTGATGTATTTTGGGGAAAGTTCCACAGTGCCATGAAAGTGTATCGTCGGGAGCCAGACCTAGTCTGGAGGGTGAGGGCAGCCTTCTGGGGATGCAGAGAGAACAAGGGTAGGGCAAGGAGGAGAGCACTCGAGCCCTGGGGAGTGGCTGTTGTCACATGTCTGGCATTTAGTAGGTGATGGGAGTGAGCAGGGAGGGGAGGCAGGAGAAGCAGCTGGAGCCCTGCAGCCCTGGGGAAGGATTTCCTTTTTCCACTGAGAGCAATGGAGGGCACATTGGAGGGGAGGAAGCAGAGGACAAGCAAGATCACTCAGCTCCTCACATATTTCCCTGAGTGGAAGAGTCAGGTGAGGATATTGGGAGGCCACCATAGTGGTCCAGGAGACAGAAGATGGTGGGTTAAACCAGAAAAGTGGCCGTAGGGCTGGACAGGTGTGAGATACTGTGCAGAGAGAACATGGAGCTACCTGATGAAAGATCGGACATGGGGTAAGGGGAGAAAGGACTCAAGGATGAGTCCCAGGTTTTGCACATATAGTGCCCGTGAATGTTGAGACCACTCATCCTGCATTCTGCTTTGGATCTGTTGAGTTCATGGTGGCTTTGGAACCTCCATGAGGACCTGTGGGCAGGCATTGACACATACAGTCAAGGCTAGAGACACCTTGGAGAGCCACTGCCAATTAGGTGGTCATTGCGGCCTTTGGAGCCCATGACAAGAGAACGGTTGTAAGACAAAGACTTGACAGACTCTAGTATTTAATGCCTGGGAGGACAGGGCTGAGTGTGCAGAAGAAAGTGAAGCATGAAAGGGACAATTGAGAGAGTGGACAAGTCAAAGGAGGGGAGGATGTCCATGGGATTTACTAGCAAGGCCATACATTGTTGACCTGTCTTGGTGTAGGGAAGCATGTAGAAGCCAGGCAGAAGTGGGGTGGAGAGTGAAGCAGCAAGACTGCAGAGCCCCATCAAGAAGTGTGGTGTGAAGGGAAGGCTTCAGATAGACAATATGTGCTGGGGAAAAAATGGAATGTGCTGCAAATTCCCTTGTGGATCCCTTCAAGGGTGGACAGCTGCTCTGGCAAGTATAGCGCACCTGACCCAGGAGCCTTTGGAATAGGTGGGTAGGTACATAGGTAAGGATATTCAAGGAGCAATACCAGGTTTAGCAAATCTGACTTGTTTCCTTTTTTGTTTTCTTTTGCAGTCAACTTTGACCATTTTCAGATTCTGCGGGCCATTGGTAAAGGGAGTTTTGGAAAGGTAAGAATATAAATGTCTAGACCACTGGGCTTAAGTGTGTGTGTATATTTGTGTGTCTGTGTGTTGGTTGCTGGGCACTGGGAATGTTCTGTTTGGCAGTAAGATTTCGACTTGACAAATTTGAAATGTGAAAGGAAGTCTGAATAGTTTCCTTTGGATCTGGTCTAATTTTTTTCTGAAAATTAAATTACCACAACAGCCCTGGTTTAGGTGAATTACAGTGGTAATTATTTCAAGATTGCCAATGCCATTTGTTCCTTTGAGAATTTAAATGAGGAAAGTTGAAAAAAGCCCATAAACATCACAGAGGCAGCTCTTTCCAGCAACATAGACATTTGTTGTTTTGGAAAGTTCATATTTGTGATCTTTGACTAGTTTTTTTGAAAGGGTATAGAAGACTAGGAGAAGATGGCAGGAGTTTTTAGAAAACAAAAATGCTCCCCCAATCAAGCCCCAGTCTGTTCCCACATACTCAGAAACTTTTTTGGCAATAATTGCTTTGAGTACCTTTTGAATGCCAGATATTCTGTTATGTTTTTTCATAGCTGTTGTTATTTCCATTTTACAGATGGAAAGGCTTAGATGTAAAACGTAGTCTCTGTAACTCAGAAAGATGGAGCAGGTTACCCTTGGCCACATAGGCAGGAAGTATCAAAACTGGGATTTGAACTGAAGGCTGACCAGGGACCTCCTGTTTCAGCAACCCACACTCTTGATTAGACTATTTAAAACTCATAGAGCTAAACTGAGGCATGTGACCTAAGAGGTTAGATAGACCCAGACAACTTCCCTCCCTCCTTCCCTACTTCTATTAATCCAATCCATGCATACTAATTGAATGCAAACCCTGTACCAGGCACTATTTTAGACTCTCTTGATCAGTAGTAACCAAAACAGACCCAAGTGTCTTTTCTCCTAGGGCTTACATTTAAAAAAATGAGAGAGATGAGAAACAGATAATCGTATACCTTTATGGTACATTAGATAATGATAAGTACGTTAAAATACAGTAAGGTAAGGGGAATACGGAGTTATAGGAGAGCAGCAGGGAGAAGTTGCTGTTTTGTAGAGCTGGGCTATCATTAGGGTGGCCACTAACCACATGTGGATATTTAAATTTAAATTAATTAACATTAAGTAAAATGATAACAATTCAGTTCGCAGCACACTAACTGCATTTTAAATGCTCAGTAGCCACGTGTAGCCAGTGGTTACTGTATTGGAAGCTCAGGTTATAGAGCATTTCCATGTCATAGACGGTTCTGCAGGACAGTGCTCTCATATAGGATGTCAGGGACATCCTTGATAATAAGATGACATGTGAGCAGAGCCCTGAAGGAAGTGAAGGAGGAAGACAGGCAAGTTCCAGGCAGAGGGAACCTCAAGTGCACATTCCATGGAAGGGAGTGTGCTCTGTGTCTTTGAGGGGTTTCCAGGCAATGGGAGTGGTACAAGGTAAGGTCAGTGAAGTTGGCAAGGCCCAGGTCTTAGAGGACTTCATCCATGTGGTAAAGGCTTTGGTCATTTCACGGAGTGAGAAGAGAAGGTTTGGGGGGTTCTGGGGGAGGAGTTGCATGATCTGTTTGTAGAAGTTCATAGAAGTTCACTTTGGCTGCCTTGTGGAGAATAGCCTGGGAGTGGCCACAGCAGCAGCAGGGAGCCCTGTGGGGAGAGGAGGTGGTGGCCTGGGGCATGTGGCGGTGCTGGGGGTGGTGAGAAAGAGTCAGATTTTGGATATATTTTGAAAGTGTCACCAAATCAAGTGGTCAATAGGTAGGGGGTCTCTGCAGTAGCTCAGAGGCTATCTGATGTCATCACAGGTCTGGACACTTTTCTTCCACGCCCTCCACCTTCCTCAGTGGGATGAGATTTTCTCCTCAGGTTTCCTGTCTAATGGTTTAGAGGTTGCCGAGTTCTGTGTATCACATCTTCACACAACTGCTCCTCACTTGTGCGACTTTGTTAGAGAAGGACTTCCCTCCTGGAAACCTCCCAGCCAACCCTTGTTTCGTTGGCTGTAATTGGTCACATGACCACCGCTTGCTACTGAGGGAAGCATCTTTCATTTTCAGCCTGTAGCTGGGAGACGAGCCCTTCCAGTAGAGAAGGGCAGGAGGATAGTTTGGGTGGGCACAGAAAAGTGCCCTTGGGGATGTCTGATATACTAACTCTCCTTGTGCCCGCTGCTTGGGGAGCAAAGTTGAGTAAGATGTGGTCCCGACTGACCAGAAACTCATCGTTTGGTGGGGTAGACAGTTGTATGGACCAGTATGTTCAATGGTCAACTCTACTCCTGGGAAAAATCTCTTCTTCCATGGGGAGTATTTTCTGATGATTTCTGCTTCTCTTTTGCTTATGTGGACCTTCTTACAGAAGCCTTTCTAAACATGACACATTTGGGATTAATTCACTAACCAGAATGGTATTGAGTTGTGCTGACTTCTGCAACTTTCATTTGTCTTTTCCGCACAATCCGGACTTCACTGTAGGCACACAGAGGCACCACAGAGCTTCCTGCCTTTTCAGAATCTCATTCCTGAGTTCCTCTACGTGCACATTTAACAGTGTTGGTCATTCATGTTGTCAAGTGAATTGGGTCACTGGATGATTTAACAGACATTCACTGGGCCACCGAAGGGGCCATGTGCTGCATTAGACTCTGTTTTCCTGGTAAGACTTGGAACTTGCTGAGGGCAGAAATCTTGTTTAAAAATCAGACATAAAAAACAGTAAATTATGATACAGTATATGATGGTTAATTTTATGTATCAGCTTGGCTAGGCCATGGTGCCCAGATGTTTGCTCAAACCTTGCTCTAGATGTCACTGCGAAGGTATTTTTTTTAGATGAGATTAACATTTAAATTAGTAGACTTTAAGTAAAGAAGTTGACTCTCCACAATGTGGATGGCCCTCATCCAACCAGTTGAAGACCTTAGGAGAGAAAGGCTGACTTCCCTTGATGAAGGAGGAATTCTGCCTCCTGGTGGCCTTCGGACGGGAGTTGCAATGTCAGCTTTTTTCTGAATTTCCAGCCTGCCAGCATGCCCTGTAAAAGTCAGAAGTCAGATTTGCAAGCCCCTGCAACTGTGTGAACCAGTTCTTTAAAATAAATCTGTCTTTGTCTGTCTGTCCATCCATATTCTGTTGATTCTGTATTCTGGAGAACCCTGACTGACACATGGCACCATAGTGGGACAAGAGCATGTGCAGGCTCCAGCTCAGGTAGGGAGAAGGAGGATTCTAGAAAGAGCCAAAGAGAAAAGAGTTCACAGGTACAGCAAACTGTTTCATGCGAGTTTAAACCTCTTGTCTACTTGGTGCTTTTGACGCTCTGCAAATGATTATTCAGAAATCGTGTTGTATATCTGACAGGTGTCCCTTTGGATCCTGGTGAGCTTCCCATGCCTGCTTTTATTCTGGAGCCCATGCATCACACCAGCCCCTCACTTCCTCCTTCTCACACTTCCTCATGGGTCAGGAAGGGAGGATGTTCAGTTCTCCAGGCCTGGATTGTATGGTGAAGAGTTGAAGTTTCCCTTGTATGGTGAGAGGAGCCACGTAGTCCTGCAGACTGATAAACCAATCTCAGGACCAGTTCACAGACACACCTCACAGCCCTTCTTCCTGCCTCCACTATGTTCCCATAGGCACTTGCTCCCAGCCTGCTCTCCTGTCTGCTTGGCACTCACACTATCCCTGAGAATTACCTGCCTCCGGCCAGGCACAGTGGCTCACGCCTGTAATCCCAGCACTTTGGGAGGCTGAGGTGGGCGGATCACGAGGTCAGGAGATCGAGACCGTCCTGGCTATCATGGTGAAACCCTGTCTCTATTAAAAATACAAAAAAAAAAAAAAAAATTAGCCGGGTGTGGTGGGGGGCGGGGGCGCCTGTATTCCCAGCTACTCGGGAGGTTGAGGCAGGAGAATGGTGTGAACCCAGGAGGTGGAGCTTGCAGTGAGCCGAGATCACACCACTGCACTCCATGCTGGGCAACAGAGTGAGACTCTGTCTCAAAAAAAAAAAAAAAAAAGCCCTGCCTCCAAACTGGTCAGCATGAGGACCTGGACTCTAGGTCTCCTATTTCCTTTCTTACCTGCACTTCCTAAGTGGAAGGAAGTGCCAGGCAAAGTCAGGACCAAGCTCCCAGAATCCCTAGAACTCCAGGGCCCTGAGGCTGCCCGGTGGTCCCTGCTGCCCTCCCAAAGGGGGACCCAGGTGCTCCCACTGCCTTCTTGTTCTCCAGAAGGTGGATCTTAGCAAAGCTTCCCCTTCTGTCTGACCTTCCATCATTCATGCTGGCTTCTTCCTCCATTAGCACCCGTCTAAAAATGTGTCTCCAGTGAATAACTTGTATTTTGAATGTCCACTCCAGCCTCCACCAGCCAGGATGTTGTGATGTCAATGACATTTTCCCTCTTGAAGCAAGTTCGCCATCTGTACCTCCACCTACTCCCTTGACCCGGCTGGAATTAGGCCTCTACTTTAGAGTGGTTTCCAGAGGAGTGATCGGTTAGTCAGTGTTTATAAGGAGTAGCTCATTCTTACATAATATCTTGGGCAGACACAAATTTCCCTTGGGATGGTTACCACCACTGGGAAGTCAGCTCAGCAAGTGTTTATGAGAGTGCAAGGCAGTGTGGCATAGCACAGGGAGCAGGCAGTTTGAAAACTAGACAAACAAGGATTCAAATGCCATTCATGCACGCACTTTGAGCCTCTGTGTCTTCACGTGTAAAATAGGCATATTGGTGTCTTCTATATAGGGCTGTTGTGAGAGGTTAATGAGATGGTATAGTAGAATGCCTAGCACAGAATCCAACCTGATATTCAATAAATATTGATTCTCTTGTTGCTTAAGGCTCTTTTTCCCCTACGCAGCAGCGAGTGAGGAAGGGAGACTAACTGAATGTGCTTTTTGGCTGTTTGTGGCGTGAAGAGTTCTTGCTTGGAGGGGCACTTGTCTGGACACAAATATGGTACTGGGACAGGCAGAGCTGTTGTGTATATTTAAGTTCCCAGAATATCTCACCATGTGACATATGTCACTGCTGATAAATGGTGGGATAAGGCCTAATAAGACTCATGATCTTGCATGATACTCATTCTTCTTAGAAACTCTACAGCTCTGGGCTTAGTATTGACATTGTCTTTGTATTTTCTCTAAGTCTGTGTCTTTTCTGGCTGTTGGAAGTTTGTGTGGAGTTGATATAAAATCAGGCAACTTAGGTTCATGTGTTAATTCACTCATTCACTCATCCGTCCATCCATCCATCCATCCATCCATCCATCCAACATATGGAGGACCAATTTGCTCTGGGCCCTATTCTAGGTACTGAGGTTACAAAAATGAACCAGATGTGATGCCTGCCTTTGAAGATCTCTCAGATACATGCAGGAGGCAGAGAAATAAACAGTTAACTATAGTCCACTCTGAAAAGCATGGTAGGGGAGGAACGCTAATGGTTTATGGGTGTACAGGGATGGAGTGGAGGATGCCTAATTCAAACTTCAAAAGCTGTGTTGCCCTTGCTGTCAAGGGCAGGATTGACTGGATACCCGTATGATTTTTTCCCATCATTTTAGTATGAAAATGTGCAAACCCACAGTGAAGGTGAAAGAATTTTACAGTAAGCACCAATGTCTTCCACCTACATTCCCAATTAACATTCTACCAAACTTATTTTATGAAATACCTATCCTTCTACCCACACATCAATCCATCTTATTTTTTGATGCATTTAATAGTAAATTGCAAATATTTGTACACTTCGCCTTAAATATTTCAGCATATTTACCTATAGTTTTTCTTTTGTTGTAAAATGTACATACAACAGAATGCACACATCTTAAACTTACATTTGTTGACTTTTGAGAAATGCATGCATCTGAGTAACCTAAACCCATACCAAAATATAGAATATCACCTCCAAAAGTCCCCTCTTGACCCTTTACAGTCAAAACCTATCCCAAACTCAGCTACTCCATCCATTACAGATTAGAGTTGCCTGTTTTAAAATTTAGTATAAAATGGGATCATACAATATATAGTCTTTTGTTTAAAGCTTCATAATGTTTTACATTTTATATAATTTTTTTCAGCATGTTTTTGAGATTCATTTGTGTTGCTTTGTATCAGTATTTTGCCCTTATTGAGGAATAGTATTCAATTCCATTAATATATCACAGTTGATTAATCCATTTTCATCATAATAGACTGCAGGACTGTTTCCAGTTTTGACTATTTTGCAAAAAATTACTATGAAAATTTGTATAGAAATCTTTTTGTGGACATATGATTTTATTTCTTTGGGGTAAATGTCTAGGATTGGAATTTCTGGGACATAGGATAGATGTGTATTTAATTTTATACAAAAATGCCAAAAGATTTTCCAATGTGTCTGTACCATTTTATTCTGCTACAAAGAGTTCCATTGTTTCATATCCTTGCCAACATATGATACTATCAATATTTTAACTTTAGCTATTCTGATGAGTGTTTTGTAGTATCTCAATGTGATTTTAACTTACATTTCCCTGATGACTTATGACAATAAGCATTTTTTCATATGCTTAATGGCCAATTATATATCTTAATGGCCAATTACAGAAATTTTTTAAAGTACCTGTTCAAAACTTTTTGCTATTTTTTAAAAAATGGGTTGTCTTATTATTTAATTGCCGGATACATATCTGGATGCCAGTCTTCTGTCACATATGAGACTATTTTCAACAAGACTGTTTACCTATTAATTTTATTAGTGGTGTGTTTTGATACGTGAAGGTTTTCCATTTTGATAAAATCTAATTTGTGGAGTGTTTTTGCTTTTAGGGTCATTGTTTTATGCAATTTATATAAGAAAACCTGGCTCACCAAAACATATTCAATTCACAAAGATATTTTTCTATGTTTACTTTCTAAAAGTTTTATAGTTTTAGCTTATAAATTTAATTCTATAATTCATTTTGATTTGTTTTTTTATGTGGTGTGAGGTAGGATCAAGGTTTTTTTTTTTTTTTTTTTTTTTTTTTCTTTTTTTTCCCCCTAGTGTGGACGTCAATTTCTTGAAAAAGATTTCTTTTGTTTATTGGATTGTGTACTAGGATTCTCTAGAGGGACAGAACTAATAGGATATATGTATATATGAAGGGGAGTTTATTAAGGAGAATTGCATCCCATGATCACAAGGTGAAGCCCCATGATAGGCCATCTGAAAGTTAAGGAGCAAGGAAGACAATAGTGGCTCAGTTCAAGTCCCAAAACCTCAAAACTAGGGAAAATGACAATGCAGCCTTCAGTCTGTGACTGAAAGCCTGGGAGCCCCTGGCAAACCACTGGTGTAAGTCCAAGAATCCAAAAACCGAAGAATTTGAAGTCTGATGTTGTAGGACAGAAAGCATATCCAGCACAGGAGGAAGATGAAGGCTGGAAGACTCAGCAAGTCAGTTTCTTGCACCTTCTTCTGCCTGCTTTTTCTAGCTGAACTGGCAGCCGATTGGATGGTGCCCACCCATGCTGCAGGTGGGTCTTCCTGAGGGGGGTCTTCCTCTCCCAGTCCACTGACTCAAATGTCGGTCTCTTATGGCAACACCCTCACAGACATACCCAGATACATCCAGAACCAATACTTTGCATCCTTCAATCCAATCAAGTTGACATTTAATATTAACCATCACAGATAGCTTTGGGTTTCATATGAAAAAATTAGATGATTTGTATGTCTTCTTCTGTACTCTCAATTTTGTTCATTTGACCTACTTGTTGATCTTTATGCAAGTACTAGCCTGTCTTAATTACTGCAGGTTTCTGGTGTGTCTTAAAATCAAGTAGTATAAGTCCTCCACATTTATTCTTTTTCAAGATTGTTTTGGATATTCTAGATCATTGATTTTCATACAAATTTGGGAGTTGCTTATCAATTCTACAAAAAAACTGTGGAATTAAATTGGTACATTAAATCTGTATATCAATTTGGAAATACTTATATCTTAAGAGTAGGGAGTCTTCTAATCCATGGACATGGTATATCTCTTTATTTCTATTTATCTCTATTTTTAATAGGTATTTAAAATTCTATTTTAGTGATGTTTTGTCATTTTTAGGGTAGAGGTTTTGCCCTTTTTTGCACTAGTGTTTTTCCCAAATAGTTCGTGAAGATTTTGGGGGGGGACAGGGGGCAGACACTATTGTAATGAAATTGTTTTTAATTGTTTACTACTAGATGGAAAAATACAATAAAATTTTTGTATCTTAATCTCATGCCCTGAGACCTTGCTAATTAAATAATTAGTTGTGATAGTTGTTTTACAGTGCTTTGGAGATTTTCTATGTCAACAAGCATTCCATTTGGTAATAAAAGAAGGTTTACATATTTTCCCCTTTATTTATGCTTTTTAAATCTTTATTGCAGTAGCTAAAACCTTCAGTACAATATTGAGGAGAAGTGATGGGAGCAAGCATCATTGTTTTGTTCTTAATTTTAGGGCAAAAAGTGTTCAGTCTTTCACCATTAAGAACATGTTTATTTCTAAGTTTTTCAGAGATGCTCTTTATCAAATTGAGCAACTCTTTTTAGTTGTAGTTTTCTGGAAGCGTTTATCATGTCTTGTTGTTGAATTCTATCAAATACTTTTTCTACATTGATTGAAATGAGCATATTTTTTTCTCCATATTTTGTTATTATGCTAAATTACATTGATTGATTTCCAAATTTTAAACCAACTATATATTACTGAGATAAATCCTACTTGAATATGATACCTTATTCTTTTTATGTATTGTTGAATTTGATTTGCTAGTATCTTATTAGAGAATTTTACATCTACGTTCATAAGGAATATTAGTCTGCTTTTTTTTGTAATATCTTCATCAAATTTGTCTTCAGGGTTATAGTAGTCTCTAAGATGAGTTCAGTCATTTTCCTTTTCTATTTTCTGAAAGCACTTGTGTAAAGTTGGTGTTACTTCTTTAAATGTTTGGTAGGATTTACAAATGAAATTATCTGGGTATATAGAGTTTTCTTTCTAGTAAGGCTTTTGACTACAAAATTACCTTCTTTAGTAGATATAAGGCACTCAGATGTTGTGTTTTTTCATATCTAACTTTTGGTAAGTTATATTTTTCAAGAAATTAATTTTCTCTATGTTGGCAAATTTGTTGGCACAAAGTAATTCATGATGTTCTCATAGAATCTTAATTGTTGTAGTGTCTGTGGTTGTAACTCCTTTCATTTCTGATATTAGCAGTTTGCCTTCTTCCTCTTATTTTCTTGTTCAGTTTATAATCTTAACTCTTCAAGATAGAACCTTAGGTAATTGATTTTAGACATTTTATTCTAATATAAGCATTTTAAGCTATAAATTTTCCTCTAAGGACTGCTTTAGTTACACCCCCAAATTTGATATATTGTATTTTGATTATTATTTAGTTAATATTTTCTAATTCCCCTTGTGATTGCTTCTTTGACCCATGAATTATTTAGTTATGTGTTGTTTAACTTCCAAATATTTGGTCTTCCTCGAAGCTTTTTATTGTTACTGGTTCTAATATTTTTCACTGTGGTCCAAGAACATACTCTACAATTTCAATTCATTTATATTAATTGAGACTCATTTTATGCCCAGCTTATGATCTACCTTCGTAAACACACTATGCCCACTTGAAAAGAATGTGTATTTAAAAGTTGTTAGGTGTAAGATTCAGTAGATATTAATCCAGTCAAAGTGGTTAATATTATTCAGAGCTTCCATGTCATTGCTGATTTTTAAAATCTAGTTTTATTAATTTCTGGATGGTTATGTGAAATATCCAACTAAGGTTGTGGAATTATTTCTTCTTCTTTTAATTCTGTCAATGTTTGCTTATTATACTTTGAGATATGTTGTTAGAGGCATACATATTTATGATTATTTCCTTATGATGAATTGTCCCTATTATTATAAAATATCCTTCTCTTTTTCTTCTGGTACTCTTTATTTTGAAACTTATTTTGAGATCAGAGTACCCATTCTAATCTACTTATGATTACTACTATGATCACTACTTATGCTTATTGAGTTCAGATATTTTTCTTCTTTATTTTCTTGAAATGCTTGTGTAAAGTTGGTGTTACTTTTTAAAATGTTTGTTAGGATTTACAAATGAATTTATGTAGCCATTCTAACCTACTTATGCTTACTGTTTCCATGACATATATTTTTCTCTGCATTTATTTTCATTCTTTGTTTTTATATTTAACACTAATTTCTTGAGGATAGCGTATAGTTAGGTCTTGCTTTTAAAAAAAAAATCTGGCCGGGCGTGGTGGCTCAAGCCTGTAATCCCAGCACTTTGGGAGGCCGAGACGGGTGGATCACGAGGTCAGGAGATCGAGACCATCCTGGCTAACACGGTGAAACCCCGTCTCTACTAAAAATACAAAAAACTAGCCAGGTGAGGTGGCGGGCGCCTGTAGTCCCAGCTACTTGGGAGGCTGAGGCAGGAGAATGGCATGAACCCGGGAGGCGGAACTTGCAGTGAGCTGAGATCTGGCCACTGCGCTCCAGCCTGGGTGACAGAGCAAGACTCCATCTCAAAAAAAAAAAAAAAAAAAAATCCTTTCTGTGCTTTTTAATTGTATTGTGTAACTCATGCACAGTTCCTGTAATAATTGATACGGTTTGACTTAGGCCTATTGTTGTTTTATTTGCTTTCTTCTTACCTCTTCTTTTTTTCTTGTCCCTGTTTCTTCTTTGCTGTATTGTGGATTAGTTGAATATTTAAAACTATCTTTTAATTTATCTAATGACTTTAAGTGTACATTCCAGTATTATGTTTTTAAAATGTTTCTCTAAAGGATTATACTGTACATTCTTGATTTATTTCACAGTCTGTTGAGGGTTAATATTTTATAGTTTACATAAAATGTGAAAACCTTACAACTGTAGAGGCCCATCTACCACCCTGTCTGCCCTTATAGTATAGGTGTCAAATGTATTGCAGCTTCTTAAATTCTAAGTCTCTAATACAATGTTATAGTTTTTGCTTTAAAAATATATATGTATAATTAAATAGAAATAACTAGAATATATTGTTATTAGGTATAAGATTTTGCTTTTAAAAATTAGGAGGAAAATAGTTTTTGATATTTATCCATATTTTTAAGGAAAATCTAAGTTTCTCTCTGGTATCATTTCCATTCAGCCTGAGGAATTTCCTTTAGTATTTTATGTGGGACGTGTCTCCTCTTCATCTATTCTCTTTATTTCACCTTCTTTTTCTTATTATTATTATACTTTAAATTCTAGGGTACATGTGCACAATATGCAGGTTTGTTACATAGATATACATGTGCCATGTTGGTGTGCTGCACCCATTAACTTCTTTCTTGAAGAATGTTTCTACTGGATACAGATTTTTAGGTTGACAGGTGTTTTTCCTTCCATTACTTGAAAGATTTTGCGTCATTGTCATCTAACTTTCACAATTTCTAATGAGAAGTCATCGACGTTTGAATTGTTACTGTCCAGTATGTAATGTGTCACTTTTGTCTCCCTCCTTTCAAAAAGTCCCTTAAAATTTGACTTTTAGAAGTTTACGTATGATACGCATAGGTGGAAACTCTTGACTTAAAAAATAGTTTTTCTTGCTTTGTTTAGATTTCCTATCTTTTCCTTTATTTCAGTCATATTGCCCTTTATATCATGTAGCATAGTCATAGCAACTGCTTTATTGTCCTTTTGCTAATTACAACATCTGGGTCATCTTAAGATTCGCCTCCATTGATTATCTGTTCTGTTGAGAATGGGTCACATTTTCCTGGTTCTATATGTCAAGTAGTTTTGTCTTACATCCTGGATATTGTGAGTGTTATTTGGTAGAAACTTTGAATTCTATCGTATTTTTTGAAAACATATTTTTAACAAGCAGTTAACTTGGTTGGACTTACATCGCACATAAATCTCAGACCATTTTTTTTTTTACTTAACTGAACTGCTTTCAGCTTGTTCTATGTCTGTAATCTTTAGGAGTCAGCAGTAGATTTGGTCTGAGGTTATTTACCACATTTGAGGCTCCTCTTGGATTTCTCCTCTTGGATCCTCTCGGATTTCTCAGAAAGAGTTGTGGCCCAGTGAAGTTAGGAGGTTTGCCCATAATCTCATGAACAGTGGCTGAACTTAAACAACAGCAAGAAAAACAAAAATATTTTAGAGTAGTGTCTCATCTTAATGTGGAGAATTCATGGCTTCAGGACAATGGAGGCATTCCTTTTCAATCCACGACCCAGTTAACATCGCAAAGAGGCATACCACTTTTCCCCCATGTCATTGAGAGTTTTGTTCCTGAACCTTTTGTACTCCTTCATGACATACGACCAAATCTGTTAGCGTGTGGCCTCAAGATTTTCAAACTGACTGTAGCCTGTCATCATCCCTTGAAAATGGAATGGATCTTTTGAGAAATGTAAGCTTTCTAGAAGGTCTATTTCTCAGTTGCTTTTGGGTGGTAGCAATTTCTTGATGACACACACATTCATATAGAATGTCCACAGATGTCCAGTATTCAGCATGAGGTTAGCCTACTTTAAGGGAATAAAGCATAGCTTGTTCTGATCAAAATGCTCCATAATCCCTGCCTTTCATAATAAATGCAGGTGAAGTCTACATGACTATCATTCAAGTTAAGGTGGAGGGGGCTGGCATAAGATGAAGAAAGCCATCCTCCTCATATTGAATGAATATTTTGGCTTTGCCGTCTGCCTTTGGCAGTTTTGATATCTGGCATTTATTAAGAGTTTTCCAGAAAGACATTTCATTGTTAAACTATGACAGTAGCCTTGGTTATCAGGAAAGAACACGTGAATTCACAGAAATCTCATTTTACTGTCATGCTGGGAGAAGTTGTGCCTCCCAGTATAGCACCAAAGTAAACAACTGCTGGCAATCCATTGATTTTTAGCAATAATTTACTCACATTTTAAATAACCATTTTATGACTAAATTCTGGGACAGTTGAGGCACTCCAGATTAATTTGTGTATAACCAGTGGAAATGGTTTAGATTTTGGAGTCAGGCCAATGCTGATATGTGTTAGTGGTGGGTACCTAGGAAAGCAGATTAACTTCTCTGCAGCTTAGTGTTCTCATCTCTGAAATGGAAAGGGAATGGAGTGGCTGTTTTTGACTCTCCAGCATGCTTCTGGATCCCTTTTTCTTATTATAATAACATTCCTTCCCTTTGGAGAACACCCGCTGTCCATGTCACTGTGGTCCCCCATTCACGTTGACTGTGTGATGTGCCTGTGCCAGCCACATGGACCATATTCAGCCAGACATAGTGCCTGGTCCAAGGTGTGGCCGTGTGATCCAAGCCCAACCGTTCAGAAACCTTCTGTGGCATCAGAGGTGAAAAACTTGCTCTCAGTTATCATGTGCTGTAAGAAAACAGGTCTGCATTTTTTTTGGTCATTGTCCTTAGCAGTTGGTGAAGATGAAGGTTTATCTGTAGAAGAAAAGAATGAAGCTTAAAGCAAACAGAAACAGATATACGAGGTGGGTGAAGAGATGGCGTTGTTGGTGAGGGTTGGGATTAAGGTGAGGCAAGTAAGTTAAACATGTACCTTGCTTTCTTAAATTTTGCAAACGCAGGCTTGGCACTTGCTTCCTTAAATTTTGCACCCTGGGTACATCACTGGCCTCACCCTGGTCCTGGCTCTGCTGATGACTGTCCTCACCTGGATTCCTCCAGAAGTTGATTTTGAGAGAAAGAATTTAGTGCAAGCTGTTTACTCGAAGATGATCCCAGGAAACATTTGTGAGAGAGTAGTGAGACAGGGAAAGGAAGGCAGTCAATAAGGGTTTTTGATCAAGCCACTCACCCCGGTGGGCTTCTGGAGCTTACTTTCATGGAGGATGTCAGGAGACAGTGCAGAGTGTGTGTCTGGTGGCTGCAGATGAGAAGCTAATGCATGGATGCACAATTTTCATTCAGTGACGGTGGAGGGCTGCCCGTGCAGCATTGCCTCTCCTGCACCTTTGGCTTGCTCTTTGTGGGTCATTGCAGGTGTCACAGTAAGCCTGAGGTGTGTGGATGTGATAAGAGGGACCTGGGTGGACACAGCAGCGCTGCCACCTTCTCATTTTCCTGTTCTCATGAGTTACCCACTGTCCTTACCAGCTACAGGAACTAATATCCTTTTCCACTCAAGTGAGATCATGTTGGGCTTCCAGTGTTTGCCACCTAAAGAGTCCTGATTAATCAGGGACTAATAATGATGGTCCTGGCAACTGGAGACCCATTGTCTCCCTCATCCCACTAATTGCCCAGTATGCTGGATGTTGTTATCCTCGTTTTACAGATGATGAATCCGAGGCCTGGAGAGGACCCCTCCGCCACGCACAACCCATTTTATTTTCACATGTCCCTCTCAGATACAGAAGTGATATTGAAACTGGTTTCTATCACAGGCACATCTGCTGGAAACCAGTGGGGTCAGGAGTAAAACATCCATCAGTGTCCAATGGCAGACATTTGGTTTTGGATGCAACAGGGCATAGAGGAAAGGGTACAGGCCTCCAGATGGGGGAGGTCTGGCTCTGGGTCAGAGCATGCTTCTTGCAGTCGTGGAAACTTGGACCATGTGGCTCCTGCAACCCTCCCTTTTGTCTTCTGAGGAAAAGTAGTGATTATAATGGACTTTAGGTTCTTATGTGAGAATAAGGGGGCAAGCAATGTTCAGCCCTCAGCATGGTACCTGGTGTGTGGATGGCCTTTTTCTTTTCTTTTTGTTTGTTTTTGTTTTTTTAATTTGGTAAAATTCAACCTTCCTTGATGAAAAAAAAAAAAAAAGCTCTAAGGAAAACAGGGCCTAGAAGGAACTCTCTCAACCTGATAAAAAACATTTACCAAAAACATACAAAAACATTTTATATAATGCTGAAAGATTAAATGCTTTTCCAAAGTAGAAACAAGGCAAAGATATGACTCTTGCCACACTTATACACATCAACAAATGTCCTAGCTATTACAATAAGAAAATAAATAAAATCATACAGATTTACTATGAATAAACAGAACTGTCTCTATTCACAGACTCATGTTTTTTCTACCTGAAAAACATCAAAGAAACTACAAAATGTCTACTAGAATGAAAATATGAGTATAGCAAGCTTGAAGAATACAAAGTCAATATACAAAACTATGTTTATGCTTTGGAATATTAAGATAGCAATTCTCTACAAACTTATATGCTTACAGATTTGATTTTGATTCTGTAATCAAAGTCACAGAAGATTTTTTATAGTTATCGATAATAGATTCTAAAATTTCTATTGAAAGTAAAGGACCTAGAAGAGCTAAAACAATTTTGTAAAACAAGATCAAAGTTGTAGAGGTATATTACCCAATATCAAGATTTACTGTGAACCTACAATGATTGAGACAGTATGTTATTGATTAAAGAGTAAGCACAAATAATAATGGAATTTGAGAGTCCTACTAATCTATGGCTGGGTGGCCTTTTTCAAATGCCTTCCATATCTTCTTTTATTATTATTTTTTTGTGACCGAGTTTTGCTCTTGTTGCCCAGGCTAGAGTGCAATGGCACAATCTTGGCTCACTGCCACCTCTACCTCCCTGGTTCAAGCGATTCTGCTGCCTCAGCCTCCCAAGTAGCTGAGATTACAGGCATGCGCCACCAGGCCCAGTTAATTTTGTATTTTTAGTAGAGGTGGGGTTTCACCATGTTGGTCAGGCTGGTCTCAAACTCCTGACCTTAGGTGATCCACCAGCCTCGGCCTCCCAAAGTGCTGGGATTACAGGCATGAGCCACCGTGCCTGGCTGCCTTCCATGTCTTCTTGAAGCCAGCATGGCTAGGATTTTACTTGGCCTGTGGGTTCCAGAAGGATCTGGGTATCCACATGGAGGAACATTCCAGGGAGAAGACCTGAGACTGAGGCCCATCCTGTGTCTGGTTCTCCTAGTGTTATCCTCACTATCTCTCCCACACAGCAATGCCAGGCATGGCTTCCAGGCTGCTGATCTGCCATCCCCATGTGACTGAGATTCCCAAGGGGCTGGGTGGGACCTGGTCATGCCCATCCACACTTGGTGCCCAACATGCAGTAAAGGCTCAGTAAGTTCTGGCTTAGGGAGTGCTCGGGTGAGAGAGAGAGAGAAGAGGACAGCAAGTCTCGGTCTAGACAGCAGCCAGTGATGTGTGCAAATCGTGAATTAGCTTGCCTGGTTGCTGCCTCCCTCCCACTCAGGATATGCTCCAGTCCCTCCATGCCAGCCCACGAGGTCATGCAGTCTGGCTTGTGCCTGTTTTTCTGACTCTGCTTTCTATCCCCTCTGTCTTCCTGCTCATTCTGCTCCAGCCCTTCAAGTCTCTTGACCATACTGGAGTTATTTCCAACTCAGAACCTTCACACTTGCTCTTCTCTCTACGTCAGTCACCTTTCCCCCAGGTCTTTGCAAGGCTCACTTATAGCATACAGGGCTCTGCTCAGATGTCCACTCTGCCGCGCCTTCCCAGAATGCCCACCCTCTTCGTCTCCACCTCAGCCTTCCATGTTTCCTTGCCCTTCTCTTCCCCTTTTCTTTATAGTACCTATAACTACCTGTGATTCTGTTATGTGTTTATTCAGATGTCCTCTTGGTTATGGGTCTCATGCACCAGAACATAAGCTCTTTGGGGGCAGCAATGTTTCCTCTTGTTCCCTGTTTTATCCCCAGTTCCTGGTAAGCAGTATATCTGCACGCGCGCACACACACACACACTCACATATATGTACATATACACACCTGTCAGTTTATAGAGACACACATATGTATATGCATATATGTATTGACATACCCACTGATACAGTTTGGCTCTGTGTCCCCACCCAAATCTCGTCTCGAATTGTAATCCCCACATGTCAAGCGAGGGGCCTGGTGGGAGGTGATTGGGTCATGGGGGCGGTTTCCCCCATGCTGTTCTCATGATAGTGAGTTCTCACGAGAGCTGTTGGTTTTAAAGTGTGGCACTACCTTGCTGTTTCTCCTCCTGCCTAGTGAAGAAGGTAGAAGGTGCCTGCCTTCCCTTTGCCTTTCGCCATGATTGTAAGTTTCCTGAGGCCTCCCTGGCCAAATGGAACTGTGGGTCAATTAAACCTCTTTTCTTTATAAATTACCCAGTCTCAGGTAGTATCTTTATAGCAATGTGAGAACAGACTAATATATCCACCAAACAGTTCACATATATACACAGTATCTAAGCAATATATACACAAGTGCATATACATATACATACATACCTCTCTACATAATATATACAACCACTAAACAGTATATATGTACATATACATATAGATCCACCACAAAACATACAGTACACATATTCATACATACACATACATGTATATACACACATATATACACTTGTATGTACGTGTATAAATATACATATATACATACACCACTAGTGGTCTATGTGTACACACATGTACACATATAGCATATATGCACACATATGTATCTGTGATACAGATAACATATATAATATAAATGAATGAATATTATAGAAATAAATAACTATAAATGAATGAAGAACTTAACAATTAACCAGTCAACAGATACAATTTTGACAAATGGTTTATATTGATTTACTCAGGGTTAGTACCCAGAGGTGAGTTTCTCCCAGTCCTCTGCATGCAAATTCACTTCTCACAGACACTCCTCTTATTTCCACTCGCCCTCCTCCAGCCCCTACTCTCCACTCTCCATTGGCTCCTCTTGACCTGTTTGATGGCTGAGCCAGCAGGAGCGTCCAGGGTGAAGTGCTCCACTTTGAGTTAACTGTGTGGCCAGCAGGGCTGTATTTGTACAGCCTTTGTACAGTGTTTGTACAGTGGTTGTATTTATTTCCGAGGGAAGGAGGAGGATACCTTTGGGAGGACTCTGAGGAGTGTGCTGCAAAAGTGTCTTGTTGGATTGGCACGTGGGCCTTCTGCTTGAAGAGCTGCAGGGTCAAGTGAAGTAAACATGGAGTTAATTAAAATTCATGGGATAGCTGGAGGCAGTCTGCACATAAAATGGCAGAAAGTGGCACAGTGTTATATGATAATAGCTCTTTATGCCCTTCAAAGGAAGATTCTGGATAAACTTGAGCAAGAGTTGCACAATGATAATTCCAGACTCTATACCGCCTTATTATGCAATGATGATCATTTCCAGACCCAAGCATATTATTACTTGTCTCATTCCACATGAGAATGAGGAAAGCCTCATTCCAGGCTCTCACAGCTGCATGTGAATTCAGAGTGTGAAAAAAAGAGATTTGATTAATAGCAGACTAACCAACTTAGTGCTCAGACTGCAACAAATCCATTTGGGAATTAAGCAGGGATTCGATTTTAGATACATGTTTGTAAGTTTCAATGTTCAAAAGCATTTGGCTTATCAGGGTTTTTTTTTTCCCCTTAAAAATGTATTCTTTTAGAAGCTTTTTGATCTTTCAAGGTACTGGGTCTCCAAGATAATGGGAGCATGCTGGAATGCACAGCAGGATACTGAGTTCAACAGTAAATGTTCACGGATCACTACTCTGCCCTAGCCTTGTTCTAGCTACGTGTGAGGATGTGGCAAAAACAAACAAACAAAAAAAAAAACAAAAAACAAACAAACAAACAAAAAAAAAAAAACTGAACAAGGTTCCTGACACTGAAGAACCGACGGTTTCGTAGAAGAAGCAGACCAACATACAAACAATAAATAAGCATGATGATTTACATTGATGATAGCTGCTCTGCAGAAAATGTGTAGTGCAGTGACCTGGGAGGGTGGGACTGCTTCATTGGGGGTGAGGGCAACAGAGACAGCCTCTCCCGAAGGAGAAATTTGAGCTAAGATCCAACTGCTGAGAAGGAAATGGGCCACGTGGGGATCTGGGGAAAAGCTCATCACAGACCAAAAGAGCAGCAGATGCAAAGGTCCTGAGGCAGCAACAGAGTTAGCAGTGGGGCATGTAGCAGCCTGGGTATCTCCAGTGCCTAGCACTGTGTCTGCCACAAGCGAGGACTCAGAATGTTTGATTGCTCTTTGTAGTGAACTGAATGAGTCAATTAGCTAAGAGCCTATTAAACAGTTTGGACTGCAAAGGTTGACAGAGCCGTGTTGAAATTCTGGCCCAGCCACGTGACTCTGGTCAGGTTAACTAACTTCTCTGAGCCTCGAGTTAGCTGCTATTCTTATGTAGGAATCATCTTTAGAATTCTTAACAATGATGCATTTACTAGAAGCCTTCATTGTTCGTGCAGACATCTTCATGAAGGATGGAATCTATTTCTTTTTAATGAAATATTTATTCATTTCATATTAATTAGGTTGTGTTTGGCTTGAGGCGTACTTTGGAGGAATGTGTCAGCTCCTGGGGATCACTTTATTAGGAGCTAAATTTCACAGGAAATGCAGACTCACTCGCGAATGGCTTGCAAACATCGGCCAGAGCAGATGATCCATTACTGACCAGCTTGGTGGACCTCATTGCTCATCTGCACTTCTCAGCATCTTCTCATAGTGACGTCTCCTTCCGTCCAGCAGCCAAGAGTTCTCAGGCCTTTGCCCGTCTACAGAGTGTTTCCCAGCTCCCTTTACCCTGAGGGCACCAAGGGTGCCAGTGGCACAGCGCTGGTCCTGGGGTCCCTGTGCCCTGCTTTGCTGTGGAGTTTCCTGACACTGTGATGTCCTCCAGTGTGTGTGAGCAGGGGCATTCACTTATTTTTATTTTTATTTTTTATTTTTATTATACTTTAAGTTCTAGGGTACCTGTGCACAACATGCAGGTTTGTTACGTATGTGTACATGTGCCATGTTGGTTTGCTGCATCCATTAACTCTTCATTTACATTAGGTATTTCTCCTAATGCTATCCCTCCCCGCTCTCTCCCCCACCCCACAGCAAGCCCTGGTGTGTGATTGCAAGGACAGAAAACCAAACACGGCATTCACTTATTTTTAAAGCACACCATCACCTCTCTTTGTTCACCTCCACCTGCCGCCAGAAAGAGCTCCCCTCAACAAGCCAAATTCTCCACGTAGTTTGTTTATTCCCTTATTCATTCATTCATAATTGTTTACTTAGGATCCTCTTTTAAGACAGCTCCCCATTGCTCTCAGAACAAAAGTCAACAGTGTTAGTCTGCTCAAGCTGCCACAACAAAGGACTACAGAGTTGGGGGCTGAACAACAACATGGATTTTTCACAGTTCCGGTGGCCAAAGTCTGAGTCAAGGAATTGGCAGGGTTGGCTTCTTCCAAGGCCTCTTTCCTTGGCTTGCAGATGCCGTGTTCTCCCTGCATCCTCACATGGTCAGCCCTCTGTGTGTGTGTCTGTCCTGATCCCTCTTCTTATAAGACACAGTCATATTGGATTGGGGCCCACCCAAAGACCTCCTTTTACCTTAATTACCTCTTTAAAGCCTCCATGTCCAAATACAGTCACATCCTGAGGTGCTAGGGGTTAGGACTGCAGCATACGAACTTGGGGGACATACAGTTTAGCCCATGGCACCAACCCTTTAAACATGTCATTCAAGCCATCTGTCACCTGCCCCATCACTCACCTCTGTCATCTCATCTCAATGATGTCACTTGTACAATGTTGCAGGTGAATACCAGCAAGCTTTGGCCAACACGGGCTGGAACTCACTGACAAGGGGCAGGAAGATACTGCTTCTCAGCTCCCCATGGGCGGGCCTGCTTTGCTGGAACACGGCTCGGACACTGTAGGGCTGTGCTTACCAAGGGGGTGCCCCATGGTGCAGTCTCTCTGTACGCTGACTGAGGAAACGTATTTTGGAACCAAGTAGCAAACTGTTTGAGCTTTGAGTGCTTACTCTTTAAGGGACTATGGAGAAATGCCAAATGCCAGTACTTGTGGCTACAGTGGCTCCCTAGGCTGGTAGGAAGTTGAATTCAGGTGCTGGATTCTGATACTGGCTGGCTCATTACCAGCTGTTTTACTCGAGGTTCTCTAGTGAAACAGAACCGATGGGGTGTAACTATATATATATATATATAAAAGTTACCGGAGTTTGATTGATTTCATTGATTATATGATTATGAAAGCTGCCAAATCCAAATCTTTAGGATAAACAGTCAGGCTGGAGACTCAGGAAGAAGCTGAGGCTACAGATCAAGTCTGAAGGGCATCTGCTGCAGAATCCCCTCCTATCATGGGAAGTCAGTCTTTTACTTCATTCAGGCCTTCAACAGATTGAGGAAATCCACCCATCTTACAGAGGGCAATCCTGTCTTCAGAGTCCACCAGTTTAATATCAACCTCACCCCAAAACACCTGCACAGACACATTCACAATCATGTTTGACAAGAAAAATCTGGGCACCATGGCGCCGCCCAGTTGACACAGAAAACTATCCGTCACACCAGACAACCACGAACTCATTCCTGAAGCCCTTCCTGGGCCACTGTGCGCATCTCCACAATGGCCTGTGTTCCTCAGAAGAGAGATGGATGCTGATCACACAACCGTGATGAGCAGCATACTCAGTGCTTACCATGGAGTCTTTGTAACTGTCCATTAAGGCAAATACCACTCATCCCCACTGTACAGATGGGAAGTTGAGAAAACGACCAACGTGTGAACACGTGCCACGGCACATCTCATCTCTCTGAACTTCCACAGAGGCTGTGCCCTCTCCTGGTAACCCCCTTCTTTCTCCCCCTCCCCATACCTTCGTCCTCATGAGACCAACCCTTGGTGACTATGCTAAGGTTCAAATGCTACCTTTTCCAGATTGCCTTTCCTAAATCCCACATCTGGTTTAGGATCACCCTTCTGGGGTCCCTTAGCCTCATGTACTCACCTCTCCCATGTGTTTTCTAAATAGTAATGACTCATTCATTCAGTCACAATTATCAGCTAGGTGCCTGCTGTGTGCCAGACGCTGAGGATGATACAGTGAACATAAGAGAAAAATCCCTGTTGTCATGGGGTTCACAACTCGGTGGGGGAAGTGAACAATGTATGAACGAAGCAGGAAGCATGTCCTGTGATGGGAGCGCAGCAGAGAGGGAGGCTGGGGTGCTGGGGAGGGCTTTGCCCCTTCGCACAGGGAGGTCAGAGGTGGCTTAGCTGGTAACATGGCCTGTGAGCAAAGCCTGAAGAAGACAAGGGCCCAAGACCTCTGGATGCCTGAGAAGAGCATGGTGGGTACAGGGAAGGAGCAGAAGTCACTGTGGGAAGTGGGAGGGGAACTGGGACTAGGCCACTTAGGGCCTGGGGATCCACAGTGAAGGACTTTGGCCTTTACTCCTGCATATTGTCTGATTATCCCATTATTCCTCGGGTTCCCAGGGGAGAGTGATATCCTCATGGCTGACATGGTACCAGGCCCATGGCATGTACTTAATACATGTTTATTGACTGAAATATTCATCCAAATAAGAATTTTTCTTGAGACCAACTTTTGATCCCTCCAATGAGACCACCATTGATCAGAGCCTACATGGGATTTATGTGCTGTGAAAAGTCATAATTTGTATATCATTTGTGGTGGACTCAGCAGCAAGGGACAAAAAAACCTGCCTCATGGTGGCTTAAACAAAGAGGGGTTTATTTTTCCCACATAACAAGAAATCTGAAGGCAGGAGGCTCCATGATAGCAGATTCAGCGTCTCTGAGACTTTCTTGGCCTCATGGTCACAAGGGACTGCTGTTGTTCCAGACGTTACATCCGTGTTCAAGGTAGGAAGGACAGGAAGAAAGCTGGAGAAGAGAAAAAGGTGAGACCGTCTGTAGTTATTCTCTTTTATGCAGAAAGCAAGACTTTCCCTAGAAATCTCTAGCAAACTAACATGACCTTGGTTAGAACTGTGGCTGTTGCTGGCTGTAAGTGCGTATAGAATGGATCACATTGCTTTCTTGAAGTAAATGGTCCTGCTGTAAAGGAGAAAAGGGGAGGTTGCATATTAAGTAGTAAAAAGCTTCGTCTCCAAAGGTAGTCTTCTTTCAGTGAATTATTTGAACAATAGTAGCCAGCTTGATCATCTCTTTAGTAATCATAATTAATTCTGTTTTTCTTACCCCCCACCCACCCCAAATTGGTCATTTCCCAGAATCTTGTCCCTGCAAGCATAACCAGAGTCTTTTAATGTCACACTGTAGTGGTTTATTCATTCAACAGTTTTTGCTGTGTGCTACTCAAGCTGGGGGATGGTAGAGGTGGGCAGCACAGAGAAGAACTAGCCCAGTGTCTGCCTCAGGTCCCATTGATGGGGTAGAGTCAGACCCACAGCTGCCCAGCAAGCAAGATGAGAAGAGGGCAGCCCAGGCTTACTATGAAAGGATCCTTGAGACTTTGCACCCCATAGTCCTGGGTTTCCGGCACAGCTCTAGCCTCTCTGTTCTGTACTCGTCTGTTGGCCTGGAGCTTGGGTTGCCTGAGCTGCTAACCAGCGATTAGAGTCCTGACCATAAAGGATGCTGTGAAGACACCAAGCAAGGACTTCCTTGAAGATTCCAGTAAAATCCACCAGGCGCGGTGGCTCAAGCCTGTAATCCCAGCACTTTGGGAGGCCAAGACGGGCGGATCATGAGGTCAGGAGATCGAGACCATCCTGGCTAATATGGTGAAACCCTGTCTCTACTAAAAAATACAAAAAAAAAAAACTAGCCGGGCGAGGTGGCGGGTGCCTGTAGTCCCAGCTACTCGGGAGGCTGAAGCAGGAGAATAGCGTAAACCCAGGAGGCGGAGCTTGCAGTGAGCCGAGATCCAGCCACTGCACCACAGCCTGGGCGACAGAGGAAGACTCTGTCTCAAAAAAAAAAAAAAAAAAAAAAAAAAAAATCACTCTCAACTCGGGCTGTATTTCAGCCTTCGCTGGGGCACATCTAAAAAAATACAGAATCCCAGGGCCTCCCAGAGCTTTGGGTGTGCTGCAGAATCAACATCGTCAGCGCCCCGAATATACTGTAAAGTCAGGACTGTGACCACCGCGTGCAGGTGCGTTGCAGGTTCTCCGTACGCTCCAGCCGCCTTCTCCACTGACTCAGGATCCATTCCCAAATTTCTGATGCTCAATGTGCTTGGCATGCCTTTCCTACAGCAAATCAGCTGAAATCCGTCCCATTAAGTTGTAATTAATAATGATGACATCAGATCCTACTTGAATTAGACTAATGAGGAATGTTAATTGGGTGCTTGCCTTTTAGTAGCAGCTTGGGTGGCTTTGGCCAAATTGCTTGTTCTCACCTCATTAACTGTGATTTCCTGTAGAAGAGGGCTCTGAGCAGCCCTGCCAAGGACCCCAAACTTGGGCGAGGTGCCACTCGAGACGTGGCTCTTCTATTTTGAAGTTGAAGGTTCCCAGGATCTGGATAGAGTCTGCCGTTGGTGACAAGTGTTCAGCCTCCTTCTAGACCACCTGTTTTGAGCTCTGAGGCCAAAATGCAACATCAGTTTCAGCAGATCCCTCAATCACATGGTTGTCACGGGATTTTGGGCAGGGAGGTATGGAAGCCTCTCTTCCTACACTGTAAATATGGAGTCACTGAGGACCGCTGACCTGCTCTGGACCCTGTGGGATGTAATAGACCAGTGTGTATGAAATTCAGCTGCTTTGAGGATTCAGACTTGGAGGTCAGGGCCAGGGAAGCATTGAGGTCAGTCAGTGGCAGGCAAGGAGTGAGGCAGGAGAAGGCTTGCAGGGAGGGTATTCCAGGCAGAGTAAATGAAATATGCTAATGCAGAAAGGTGACACTTTCACACCTGTGAGCCTCTGAACAGGAACTGAGTTGACATGGCCTCTGTCTTCAGGGTGCTTGGAGTCTGACTGCCAGATCATAACAGGGGTTTATAATACAGTATGTCAAGCCTTACAGTAGAAACAGGACTTATGGCAGCTCGGTGGGAAGGGCAGCACATACAGCTTCGAGGATCAAAGGGAAGGTTCCGGAAGATGTAACGTCTGGACAGAGATGGAGCTAGCCAGTCTGGGAAGGCCAGATTGGGTGGCAGTAGGTCAGGGAAGGAGGTAACAAGGGCAGGAGAGGTTGGTACTAGAGAAAACCTACAAAGAAATTCTAAAGAGTTTGAGATAGAGTGAAGAGTGTCTGTGTGTGTGTGTGTGTGTGTGTGTGTGTGTGTGTGTGTGTGAGTGAGAGAGAGATGTTGGAGGGGACAAGGTCTTTGAATGCCAAGACCTCAACCTCGAACATTTTCTGAAGGCAAAAGAAGGCCCTTGCAGGCTTTCAGTCTTTGATTTTTCAGACATTCTCACCAGGCAAAAGGACATCTACAGAGACCAGAGCAGAGGTGGGGTGGCCAGTTTGGAAGCTTTCAGTGAATTCTCCCTATTTCTGAAATTCCAAACATTAAACCTTAAAATACCAGAAATCACTGTAGTTACAGGGAACCCATGGAGAGAGGACACTTTGCCAGAGGCTCAGGGTTTGGGTCCAGGCATCAGTCCGCCACTTACTCCACCAGCCTGTGTTTTCTGCTTCTTCACATGGGCCACATGCTGTGGCTCTTGCCGCTCTGTCCCATGGAGACCTGACTGTGGACCTGGGAGGGGTGGCTCTGTAGACCCATTTCACAGTGGAGGAGACTAAGGACCACAGAGTGTTTGGCCAGGTTATTTAGCCACTGGTGGGTGGCAGTGGTGGACACTTACAGATTGTGATAGCTTCCTAAACCAGGTGGCTTAAAACAATGGAAATTTATTACCTTACAGTTTTGAAGGCCAGAAGTCTTGAATCCAGCTGTGGGCAGGGTAGTTTCCTTCTAGAGACTCTGAAGGTGGGTCTGTCCCATGCTGTCACCCAGCTTCTGGTGCTGCTGGCCAGCCTCGGCATTCCTTGGCTTGTAGATTTATCACTCCAGCCTCTGCATCCGTCCTCACGTAGCCTTCACCCTGGATGTGCCTCCTCCTCTTCCCTTATAAGGACGCTCGTCATTTAATTTGGGCCCATCCTAATCCAGGATGATCTCATCCTGAGATCCTTAACTATTACATCTGCAAAGACCCTTATCCAAATAAGGGCACTGTCTTGATCTGCCTGGGCTGCTGTCACACATGCCATAGACTGGGTGTCTTAAAGAACAGAGATTTATTTCTCCCGTTTCTAGAGGCTGCAAGTCCCAGATTAAGGCAGCAGCATGGTCAGATTCTGGAGTGAGCCCTTTTCCAGGCTGCAGACTGCTAGCTTCACACCGTATTAGCACAGGGTGAACAGCAGGAGCTCTGATGAGCAGAATGAGGCTCAGAGACAGTAGGCGACTTGCCTGTGGTCACACAGCAAAGAGCTGGAATTTAAGCCCTGCTTAGAGTAGCCCCTGAGCTCAAACTCTCTGTGACTCTGACTCCCAGGAAGACCCTTGTCTCCACTCAGTGCATTAGATATAACTTGGCTCTTTTTTTTTTAAGCCTTTATCTCCTGGTCAGGTTAATTCAGTTGTTGTTACCAACCCTTCTTGGTCAGTGAGGAAGCAAGTCCAGAGGGGCCAGGATTTGTGCACAGCCCCACTCAGTCTGCAAGAGGGCTAGGCTCAGAGCCCAGCTCTCCTGACCCCTGGTCTAGCCCTCTTTACTCTGTGTTCCTGAGAAACGGAATGCTTCTGAGGTGCCCTAGAGAGCATGTGGTCTTAGCCCTCAATTTACCGAGGAGGTCGCCAAGGTCCAGATGATTAATGGATCCCAGCCTCACTCAGGGCTCTACATCAAGCTGGCCAAGACCCCTGATCATTGGTCTCTCTTATTTGCAAATCAGAACTTCCAGGCTGCATCCAATATCCTGTACCAACCGCCTGCTTTTGCTTAAATTGAAAAGTCAAACCTCCAAGCTCTATTGAAATCATTAGTTCTTCTTTGAAAGGCAGTTTTAATTTTGGAGAATCTCTTCCAGTTCCTAAAATGTCTCTGAGCTGAGGTGAGAGCCATCCCTTGAAACCCAGGAGCGCCATGGATATCTTTATCTGAAGGGACGCGGCCCCGGGGGCGCTGCGCAGACTCTCATCCCAGTCTAAGCTTTTCACAGTGATGCAGCCAGCTGACAGTCAGGTCCCAGCCCTGCAGAGGCAGTGCCCGCCATCTCTTCTGAGAAGGCAAATGAGAAGTGAGAGAGATGACAAATTCTAATTAGTGGGATTATCCTCCCACGACATGTCTGGCTTGAGACGTGGGTCTCAGGGCCTGGTGCCCGGGCCTTCAGAAATCTTTGCTTGGATTCCCACAAAGCCAGGACCCCTGAGGTACGTTTGCACATCATACCTTTGCCTCCTTGCATTTTATATTCTCACCTTCACTACTGGAAATGGGTGTTCCGTGGGCCTTCGACATCATGCCGCAAATTTTACTCTGGAAAGAACATCTTTTTGGAGATTTCATGAAACATGCTATTTAATTGAGATGCAGTTGACATTTTATCATCCCTCAGTGCCGCCTGGCACTCCCACTTCCCGGTCCTGTTTAGTTTCACCCCAGTGGTGCTGGGTGGGTTTTGCTGACTCAGTTCAGACGTATGCTGAGACTGAGGCCAAGAGAGGTGGCAAGAACCAAAGCCGGAGTCGGAATTCAGGCTTCTGCCATCGTACTGTATCTGCCTCGAATAGATTTGCAACGTGTCAGAGCTGAATGGGGTCCAGTTTTCAACAGAAGAGAGGCTGTGATGCCAGGAGAAAACCCTGAGCTCCTTCACTGGGTCCTCAGGCCGACGGTGTTATTGCTGGCGTTTTCCAGCATGTCCCGTTTCTCAGGGAGGCCGCGCTGTGGTTGAAAAGTGAGAGCTGGGGAAGCAGAGAGCCCAGGTTGGAGTTGAGCCTTCAGAAAGCACTAAAACCTTTCTAGGCCTCACTTTCCTTTCTCTGTAAAGCAGGGATAGTAATAGTCATTGTCCTTGATGGAACGGTGTGCCACTCCCTCCAAATTCAAGTCCTCTTGGAACCTCAGAATGTGGCCTTATTTGGAAATGGCATCATTGTAAGTCTAATTAGTTAAGATGAAGTCATACTAGATTAGGGTAGGCCCTAAGTCTACACTGACTGGTGTCCTTATAAGAAGATGAATGACGCAGAGACATAGGGGAGGATGCCATGTGACAACAGAGGCTAGGACGGACGTGCTGCAGCTGTAAGCCAAGGGTTGCTGGAGCACCAGTCGCTGCAGCTGTAAGCACCAGGGGTTGCTGGAGCTGCTCCACTCTGGAAGAAGCAGGGGAGGATACCCGCAGGAGCCTTCAGAGGGGGCAGGGCCCTGTCGACACCTGGTTTTGGACTTCAGCCCTCAGAACTATGAGCCAATACATTTCTGTTATTTAAGTCCCCCAGTTTGAGGTACTGTTATAGCAACCTGAGGAACCGACACAATCCCTTCTCGAGGTGTTGGAAAGATTAACTCATACAATCCTTGCTAACTGTCCAAGGAACCAATACAGTCCTTCCTTGGGGTGTTGGGAAGACTAACTCATACAATCCTTGTTAACTGTCCATGCCACATGGTGCATGTCAGCCCTGCTGACTTTTCCTGCCATGCTTGCTGTGTCTCCTCGGCTCCATGCCCTCCTTTGCAGGGTTCCCTTTCCTTCGAAGCCTTTTCCTTCACCCATACCATCTTCCCATCCTTTAGAGCTCGCCCCCCGGTTTTGATCCTGCAGAGAGCCTTCTCTGACAGCTCCCATCCTCCCACCCTGCCCCCAACTGCCCCCAGGTAAGGCAGTCACTCAAAAGTCCAGGCCGTATGGATTTGAACCCCCACCCTGCCACTTGGTGGTTTGTTGAACTCTGAACAAGTTAATTAGTACACTTGGGGCTATAGCTTCCTCATGCTTTATCCATAAGGTTCTTATAGGGATTCAGTGAGATGATTAAGGAGATAATTTGCTCAGTGTCTGGCCTGCAGTAGAGTGTTCAATACAGGACCACTGCCATCATAGCTGTTCACAGCTTCTCCTGTGCTCCCCCAGAACCCATGTGCCTGAGTTTGGGTTTCTCCAGAATCAGGCTCCAAGTTAAGGATTTGAGGACAGGGCATGGGAGAGGCAAAGAGAACACAGGGAAGGATAGGAAGGGAGACAGCCAGGAAAGGGTGTGCTGTCAAGCCTGTTACCTCACTGCGGGGCTGGGCAAACTTACAAACTCCAGGAGCCAGTGTAAAACACCGGCCTCAGCCTCATCCCAGGTGATGGGCAAGGGAGAGGGGGTACTGATATTCCAGTTTCTAACAGTCGTGGATCGAGTGTTGCTCTGAGGACATTAATTCCCTGGCTTGGGTGGTCTGCTGCATGGGCAGCAAAGTGGGCCCTACTGGCAAAAGAGAGTCCTCAGGGAGAGAAATGCAGGACTGGTAGATGGAAGTCAGGCAGGTGGGTGCAGAAGTAGGAAGGGTGAGGAGATTTCAGGTGGGCACAGACAGAGTCTGCAACACTTGTGCATGCCACACATCTCAGGGTTATAGTCACTGGTGCTTTTTGCTTTTATCTATTTTCCTCATGGGCTGTGAGCCCCTTGAGGGCAGGCCTGCTTCTTCCGTCTTCTGTGTTTGCATCTCCTCTTTCAGCCCTTAGTACCTGGCCAGTGCTCATGTAAATATTTAATAAACCGATGAATCTGGTCCAACTCCTCCATTTTGCAGTTGCAGAGAGGTTGTGGCTCACTTAGCAGAGCTGCTCCACTAGCAGATTTTAAGAACAGGGATGTGAATCCAGAAGCAAAAATGCAGTGCGGGGTGGCTTTTCTCCTTTGCCTTCCTTTTCCATTGTTGGCCTGAATGTTCTGCCCTTTGGCTGTTGCTCAGGTATGCATCGTGCAGAAGCGAGACACTAAGAAAATGTATGCAATGAAGTACATGAACAAGCAGAAGTGCATCGAGAGGGATGAGGTTCGGAATGTCTTCCGGGAGCTGCAGATCATGCAAGGGCTGGAGCACCCCTTCCTGGTCAATCTATGGTGAGTGTGGCTCCATCCAGGGCTCCTGTGGGGAGCCAAATGCAAATTTGAAGGACTCTTCTGCGTTGTAAAGAGAAAGGGATGAAATGTTCTGGGTTCAGTTATTCTTAACTATTTTGTAGAATACGTTTTCTGATGAAGTCTGTAGGCATATGTTTCATTTTCGTTTTAATTCTGTTCTCTTATCTGATGAATCAGAGTGGAAAATAAATGGAGAAAGGTTTTGTGTATTTGAGAAGATATGTGGAAAGTTATAAGAGAATGCCAAAGATAGGCTACTAAAGGGAGTGGGGAGCTCAGTGTTTCAGAAAGTCACAGCCGTAGAGCTGATGGCAGGAAGGACCCCTGGGAACCAGTATTCTACTTCAGTACAGGTGGCTGCCCATCACGGAAGTACCAAATTCGGAATTCTCAATCCAGCCTCCAAAACCTGCCATGACCCATGTTTCAGAACTCTCACTCCAACCCATCCTTGGCTATTATCTTCACTTTAAATTTGCATCCTAGAAACACATCCTGTTGGTGGTTCCCTGCCTCTGTGCTTTTGCGTGTGAAATCTCTTCCTAAAACACTCACGTCCCCATCTCCAGTGTCCCCTAACCAACACTTGTGCATTCCTGGCACCCAGCTTAGGAAACCCTTAGGTCAAGAGCCCTTGAAGACCCACAGGCCAGCTGAGTGGCCCTCATGACCTCAGTCTTGTCCTGTGTTTGACCTAACACCATCTTTATCACAGTGGACCCAGATTATTCGGTTACTTCTCTGTCCTCACACAGAAATTGCTTGTTTCTGGGAGTCTAACACAGTATCTGACACATTGGAGGGACTTAGCAAGTGTTTCCTAAGCTGGATTGTGTTGAAGGGGAGAGGGAGAACAGGCTGCTTTAGGAAACGAATTCTGACCGTTTCGTTCAGTGGCTCAGTTGACCCACTGACCTTAAGAGCTGGGACGGCCACCCTGGAGGGGTAAGTCTAGCTTTGCACGTACTTTACCACCACTGATTTCGGTTGCTCTGCACACTTAGAAGCACTTTGAACATTGAATGATAGCAGGACAAAGAGGAACACAGATTGTCCCATTTGAGAAAATCAAGGTGTGCGTGCCAGGTGCCACAGACGTGGGCATTGCCATGGAGAAAGCCAAACCAAATCTTGTCTGCCGGAGTCTCAGTATCCACTGAGAGTTCCTTGTGTCTGTGCACAGTGATCTAAACACTTTGATTGTTTGGGATAAATAAACCTCTTCATGTTTTGATTGCTATGCAAGGGAGTTTTCTAAAGTGAATCTTTAATCCAAACAGCAACATATGTTCCTGGCAAAATATAGAGAATAAAATACATAAGAAAACAATTATTACCCAGAATCTCTTCAGGCTTAGATTAAATTTTCATGTGTAATTATTTTTACACTCCTTTTCTTGTATTTTTTCATATAAATGACATATAACTGTATGTGTTATTGATATATAAACATTCAGATAAATTTTGTATTCTGTTTTTTTTTTCTGAATTAATATCTGGCAGGAACACTATCTCCTTATTACTGCAAACTTTTTGTAAATCATTTTTAATGGCTACATAATATTCCACTAAGGAAAAGCACAGTAAACCATCTAATGAAACCTTCATTCTGTCACGTAGGTTACTTGGGCTGTTTCTAATTATTTTGCCAATGTAAATACTTCTGAGATGAATATCTCTGAACCTGAAGTTTTTCAGGTGGGACTCCTTTAGGTGGACTAAGATCAGATGCCTAGTGGAGCTTGTATGATGTGTGTTAAAGGAGAGGAATGTGTTGGAGCAGCCTTTTCTTAGGCACCATTTTTTTTTTTGAGATGAAGTTTCACTCTTGTCACCCAGGCTGGAGTGCAATGGTACAATCTCAGCTCACTGCAATCTCCACCTCCAAGGTTTAAGTGATTCTCCTGCCTCAGACTACAAAGTAGCTGGGATTACAAGCTCCCGCCACCACACCTGGCTAATTTTTATATTCTTAGTAGAGACAGGATTTCACCACATTGGCCAGGCTGGTCTCGAACTCCTGACCTCAGGTGATCTGCCCACCTCAGTCTCCGAAAGTACTGGGATTACAGGCATAAGCCACTACGCCTGGCCTTAGGCACCATTTCTTGATCCTCTGTTCATGGTCTAGCGACAGATGCCCTTTGGTTACATGACAGGGCTGGTTATATAAGAAAATTATCTGCAAATGTCAGCCTTTGGTGGCTTTGTATTTTATTTCCATCATAAGCAAGAAAGGGGCGAGCCTACTGCTTGACTTTGGAGTCACCCCTCAGACTCTCTGGGCCTCAGCTTCCTCACTTGTCATAATGACGTAATAATGCCTTATTTACTGCTAGGACTGTTTTGAGAATTAACTGAAAAGAAGACATGAAAGTATATTTTCTGTAAGTAAAACTGTTTTTCACTGTAAGAGGTTATATATGTGTGTATGTGTTTTAGTTCACTCTCCTACTGCTATAAAGAACTGCCCAAAACTGGGTAATTTATAAAGGAAAGTTTAATTGACTCACAGTTGCACATGACTGGGGAGGCCTCAGGAAACTTACAGTCAGGGCAGAAGGCAAAGGAGAAGCAGGCATCTTCTTCACAGGGCAGCAGGATGGAGTGAGTGCCAGTGGGGAAAATGCCAGACACTTATAAAACTATCTAATCTTGTGTGAACTCAGTATCACAGGAACAGCATAGGGGAACCACCCTCATGATTTAATTACCTCCCACCAGGTCACTCCCATGACATGTGGGCATTATAGGGATTACAGTTCAAGATGAGACTTGGGTGGGGACACAGCCAAACCATATCATTTTGCCCCTGGTTGCTCTCAGATTTCATGTCCTCACATTTCAAAACACAATCATGCCTTCCCAACAGTCCCCCAAAGTCTTAACTTATTCCAGCCTTAACCCAAAAGTCCAAGTGCAAAGTTTCATCGGAGACAAGACAAGCCCCTTCCACCTATGAGTTTGTAAAATCAAAAGCAAGTTAGTTACTTCCTAGATACAATGGGGGTACAGGCATTAGGCAAATATACCCATTCCAAATGGGAGAAATTGGCCAAAACAAGGGGGCTACAGGCCCCACACAAGTCCAAAATCCAATAGGGCAGTTATTAAACCTTAAAGTTCCAAATGATCTCCTTTGACTTCTTGCCTCACATCCAGGTCACGATGATGCAAGGCTTGGGCTCCCTAGGACTTGGGCAGCTCTGCCTCTGTGGCTTTGCAGGGTACAACCTCCTTCCCAGCTGCTTTCACAGATGGCATTGAGTATCTGTGATTTTCCAGGTGCATGGTGCAAGTTGTCAGTGTATTTGCCATTCTGGAGTCTGGAGGACAGTGGCTGTCTTCTCATAGCTCCACTAGGCAGTACCCCAGTGGGGACTCTGTGTGGGGGCTCTGCTCCCTCATTTCCCTCCTGCACTGCCCTAGCAGAGGTTCTCCATGAGGGCTCTGCCCCTGCAGCAGACTTCTGCTTGGACATCCAGGTGTTTCTGTACATCCTGTGAAATCTAGGCAGAGGTTCACAAACCTCAGTTCTTGATTTCTGTGCATCTGTAGGCCCAACACTACATGTAAGCCACCAAGGTTTGCGGCTTGCACCCTCTGAAGCAACAGCCTGAGCTGAACTTTGGCCTTTATAGCTACAGCTGGGACACAGGGCACCAACTTTCAAGACTGCACAAAAATCAAGGCTCTGGGCCTGGCCCATGAAACCATTTGTCCCTCCTAGGCCTACGGGCCTGTGATGGGAGGGGCTGCTGTGAAGGTTTCTGACATGTCCTGGAGACATTTTCCCCATTGTCTTGGTGATCAGCATTTGGCTCCTCATTACTTATGCAAATTTCTACAGCCGGCTTGAATTTCTTCCCAGAAAATGGGTTTTTCTTTGCTATCACGTTGTCAGTCTTCAAATTTTCCAAACATTTATGCTCTGCATCCTCTTGAACATTTTGCTGTTTAGAAATTTATTCCAACAGATACCCTAAATCATCTCTCTCAAGTTCAAAGTTTCACAGATCTCTAGGGCAGGGGCAACATGCTGACAGTCTCTTTGCTAAAGCATAGCAAGAGTGACCTTTACTCCAGTTCCAAACAGGCCCTCATCTCCATCTAAGACTACCTCAGCCTGGACTTAATTGCCCATATCACTATCAGCATTTTGGGTAAAACCAACCAGTCTCTAGGAGTTTCCAACTTTCCCACATCTTCCTGTCTTCTTCTGAGCCCTCCAATCTGTTGTAACCTCTGCCTGTTACCCAGTTACAAAGTTGCTTCCACATTTTTGGGTGTTCTTATAGCAGTGCCCTACTACCTTGGTACCAATGTACTGTATTCATCAGTTCTCTAATACTGCTATGAAGAAATATCTGAGACTGAATAATTTATAAAGAAAAGAGGTTTAACTTACAGTTCTGTATTGCTGGGGAAGCCTCAGGAAACTTACAATCATGACAGAAGGCAAAGGAGAAGCAGGCGCCTTCTTCACAGGGCAGCAGGATGGAGTGAGTGCCAGTGGGGAAAATGCCAGATGCTTATAAAACCATCAGGTCTTATGAGAGCTCACTCACTCACTATGACGAGAACAGCATGGGGGAAGTTGCCCCATGATTCAAATACATCTCACTGGGTTCCTCCCATGAGGCATGGGGATTGTGGGGATTATAATTCAAGATGAGATTTGGGTGGGGACACAGCCAAACCATATCAGCCATATCAGATAAATAGGTGTATCTATCACTTATTTATATACTATCCACCTATTATCATATACACATGCCTATATGTATGATGCATAGATGATAGATAAATTCATAGATGATAGACCAACGATAGATGGATATATTAGATAGATGATAGATAAATGATAGGCTAGATTAACAGATGATAGAGATGATAGATGATTAATGGATGAATAGATGATAGCTAAATAGATAGATGATTGATAGGTAGATTGATAGACGATGGCCCTTCAAGCTACAAGTTAAAAGGAGAAAGGTCACCAGATCATTGGTCAGTACTCAGAACTTTGCACACTACAGGGGTCAGGATTTATTTTGTTATGAAGGAGAAAAACCTAAACTTGCTTAAGCACAAAAGGGAACTGGCTTTCATAACTAAAACGTTTAGACTGAGAGCTGATGTTGGTCTTGTTCTGCCTTCTTTTGCTTTCCCCTGTGTTAGCTTTGTTTTCAGAGCCAGGAGTCACACTGAGTCCTGGCAAGTCCCATTTCTCCTGCCAGCTGAACAGCTGCAGCAGAGGCTGAGGCTTGTGGGCAGTGACAGACCTGGCTTGGGTCACACGCCCATTCCTGACACAGCGGAGGACAGTGCAGGAGGTTTATCCCATTGAGTCTCATGGACAGGCAGTGAAGGAAGGGGATCTCCAGAGAGAAATTCACAGCTGTTTCCAGAAGAAAACAAGTAGAGTCTGTGCGGCTCCAGGACTGGTGCCTGCTACCCACATGCGCATGTCCTTATCCAGGATGGACTCCCTATCAGCCCTGCTCATTTCTTTTTTTTTTTTTTTTTCAATAAATGTTCATTTTTATTATGTCTATAACCTTCTAATCAAACAGAGCATTGTAAATCTTTTTTTTTTTTCCCATCAATTCGTCATTTATATCAGGTATAACTCCCAATGCAATCCCTCCCCCCTCCCCGCTCCCCATGATAGGCCCCGATGTGTGATGTTCCCCTTCCCGAGTCCAGGTGATCTCATTGTTCAGTTCCCACCTATGAGTGAGAAAATGCGGTGCTTGGTTTTCTCTTCTTGTGATAGTTTGCTAAGAATGATGGTTTCCAGCTGCATCCATGTCCCTACAAAGGATGCAAGCTCATCCTTTTTTATGGCTGCATAATATTCCATGGTGTATATGTGCCACATTTTCTTAATCCAGTCTGTCATAGATGGACATTTGGGTTGATTCCAAGTCTTTGCTATTGTGAATAGTGCCGCAATAAACATGCGTGTGCATGTGTCTTTATAGCAGCATGATTTATAATCCTTTGGGTATATACCCAGTAGTGGGATGGCTGGGTCATATGGTACATCTAGTTCTAGATCCTTGAGGAATCGCCATACTGTTTTCCATAATGGTTGAACTAGTTTACAATCCACCAACAGTGTAAAAGTGTTCCTATTTCTCCACATCCTCTCCAGCACCTGTTGTGTCCTGACTTTTTAATGATTGCCATTCTAACTGGTGTGAGATGGTATCTCATTGTGGTTTTGATTTGCATTTCTCTGATGGCAAGTGATGATGAGCATTTTTTCATGTGTCTGTTGGCTGTATGAATGTCTTCTTTTGAGAAATGTCTGTTCATATCCTTTGCCCACTTTTTGATGAGGTTGTTTGTTTTTTTCTTGTACATTTGTTTGAGTTCTTTGTAGATTCTGGATATTAGCCCTTTGTCAGATGAGTAGATTGCAAAAATTTTCTCCCATTCTGTAGGTTGCCTGTTCACTCTGATGGTAGTTTCTTTTGCTGTGCAGAAGCTCTTTAGTTTAATTAGATCCCATTTGTCAATTTTGGCTTTTGCTGCCATTGCTTTTGGTGTTTTAGACATGAAGTCCTTGCCCATGCCTATGTCCTGAATGGTACTACCTAGATTTTCTTCTAGGGTTTTTATGGTATTAGGTCTAACATTTAAGTCTCTAATCCATCTTGAATTAATTTTCATATAAGGAGTAAGGAAAGGATCCAGTTTCAGCTTTCTACTTATGGCTAGCCAATTTTCCCAGCACCATTTATTAAATAGGGAATCCTTTCCCCATTTCTTGTTTCTCTCAGGTTTGTCAAAGATCAGATGGCTGTAGATGTGTGGTATTATTTCTGAGGACTCTGTTCTGTTCCATTGGTCTATATCTCTGGTTTGGTACCAGTACCATGCTGTTTTGGTTACTGTAGCCTTGTAGTATAGTTTGAAGTCAGGTAGCATGATGCCTCCAGCTTTGTTCTTGTGACTTAGGATTGTCTTGGCAATGCGGGCTCTTTTTTGGTTCCATATGAACTTTAAAGCCGTTTTTTTCCAGTTCTGTGAAGAAACTCATTGGTAGCTTGATGGGGATGGCATTGAATCTGTAAATAACCTTGGGCAGTATGGCCATTTTCACGATATTGATTCTTCCTATCTATGAGCATGGTATGTTCTTCCATTTGTTAGTGTCCTCTTTTATTTCACTGAGCAGTGGTTTGTAGTTCTCCTTGAAGAGGTCCTTTACATCCCTTGTAAGTTGGATTCCTAGGTATTTTATTCTCTTTGAAGCAATTGTGAATGGAAGTTAATTCATGATTTGGCTCTCTGTCTGTCTGTTATTGGTGTATAAGAATGCTTGTGATTTTTGCACATTAATTTTGTATGCTGAGACTTTGCTGAAGTTGCTTGTCAGCTTAAGGAGATTTTGGGCTGAGACAATGGGGTTTTCTAAATATACAATCATGTCATCTGCAAACAGGGACAATTTGACTTCTTCTTTTCCTAACTGGATACCCTTGATTTCTTTCTCTTGCCTGATTGCCCTAGCCAGAACTTCCAACACTATGTTGAATAGGAGTGGTGAGAGAGGGCATCCCTGTCTTGTGCCAGTTTTCAAAGGGAATTTTTCCAGTTTTTGCCCATTCAGTATGATATTGGCTGTGGGTTTGTCATAAATAGCTCTTATTATTTTGAGGTACGTTCCATCAATACCGAATTTATTGAGCGTTTTTAGCATGAAGGGCTATTGAATTTTGTCAAAAGCCTTTTCTGCATCTATTGAGATAATCATGTGGTTCTTGACTTTGGTTCTGTTTATATGCTGGATTACGTTTATTGATTTGCGAATGTTGAACCAGCCTTGCATCCCAGGGATGAAGCCCACTTGATCATGGTGGATAAGCTTTTTGATGTGCTGCTGAATCCGGTTTGCCAGTATTTTATTGAGGATTTTTGCATCGATGTTCATCAGGGATATTGGTCTAAAATTTTCTTTTTTTGTTGTGTCTCTGCCAGGCTTTGGTATCAGGATGATGTTGGCCTCATAAAATGAGTTAGGGAGGATTCCCTCTTTTTCAATTGATTGGAAGAGTTTCAGAAGGAATGGTACCAGCTCCTCCTTGTACCTCTGGTAGAATTCAGCTGTGAATCCATCTGGTCCTGGACTTTTTTTGGTTGGTAGGCTATTAATAATTGCCTCAATTTCAGAGCCTGCTATTGGTCTATTCAGGGATTCAACTTCTTCCTGGTTTAGCCTTGGAAGAGTGTAAGTGTCCAGGAAATTATCCATTTCTTCTAGATTTTCTAGTTGATTTGCGTAGAGGTGTTTATAGTATTCTCTGATGGTAGTTTGTATTTCTGTGGGGTTAGTGGTGATATCCCCTTTATCATTTTTTATTGCATCTATTTGATTTTTCTCTCTTTTCTTCTTTATTAGTCTTGCTAGCAGCCTGTCAATTTTGTTGATTTTTTCAAAAAACGAACTCCTGGATTCATTGATTTTTTGTAGGGCTTTTTGTGTCTCTATCTCCTTCAGTTCTGCTTTGATCTTAGTTATTTCTTGCCTTCTGCTAGCTTTTGAATGTGTTTGCTCTTGCTTCTCCAGTTCTTTTAATTGTGATGTTAGAGTGTCAATTTTAGATCTTTCCTGCTTTCTCTTGTGGGCATTTAGTGCTATAAATTTCCCTCTACACACTGCTTTAAATGTGTCCCAGAGATTCTGGTATGTTGTATCTTCGTTCTCATTGGTTTCAAAGAACATCTTTATTTCTACCTTCATTTCGTTATGTACCCAGTAGTCATTCAGGAGCAGGTTGTTCAGTTTCCATGCAGTTGAGCGGTTTTGATTGAGTTTCTTAGTCCTGAGTTCTAGTTTGATTGCACTGTGGTCTGAGAGACAGTTTGTTATATAATTTCTGTTCTTTTACATTTGCTAAGGAGTGCTTTACTACCAATTATGTGGTCAATTTTGGAATAAGTGCGATGTGGTGCTGAGAAGAATGTATATTCTGTTGATTTGGGGTGGAGAGTTCTATAGATGTCTATTAGGTCCGGTTGGTGCAGAGATGAGTTCAATTCCTGGATATCCTTGTTAACTTTCTGTCTCGTTGATCTGTCTAATGTTGACAGTGGAGTGTTGAAGTCTCCCATTATTATTGTATGGGAGTCTAAGTCTCTTTGTAAGTCTCTAAGGACTTGCTTTATGAATTTGGGTGCTCCTGTATTAGGTGCATATATATTTAGGATAGTTAGCTCTTCCTGTTGAATTGATCCCTTTACCATTATGTAATGGCCTTCTTTGTCTCTTTTGATCTTTGATGGTTTAAAGTCTATTTTGTCAGAGACTAGGATTGCAACCCCTGCTTTTTTTGTTCTCCATTTGCTTGGTAGATCTTCCTCCATCCCTTTATTTTGAGCCCATGTATGTCTCTGCATGTGAGATGGGTCTCCTGAATACAGCAGACTGATGGGTCTTGACTCTTTATCCAGTTTGCCAGTCTGTGTCTTTTAATTGGAGCATTTAGTCCATTAACATTAAAGGTTAATATTGTTATGTGTGACCTTGATCCAGCCATTATGATATTAACTGGTTATTTTGCTCGTTAGTTGATGCAGTTTCTTCCTAGCCTCGATGGTCTTTACATTTTGGCGTGTTTTTGCAATGGCTGGTACCGGTTGTTCCTTTCCATGTTTAGGGCTTCCTTCAGGGTCTCTTGTAAGGCAGGCCTGGTGGTGACAAAATCTCTAAGCATTTGCTTATCTGTAAAGGATTTTATTTCTCCTTCACTTATGAAACTTAGTTTGGCTGGATATGAAATTCTGGGTTGAAAATTCTTTTCTTTAAGAACGTTGAATATTGGCCCCCACTCTCTTCTGGCTTGTAGAGTTTCTGCCGAGAGGTCTGCTGTTAGTCTGATGGGCTTCCCTTTGTGGGTAACCCGACCTTTCTCTCTGGCTACCCTTAAGATTTTTTCCTTCATTTCAACTTTGGTGAATCTGGCAATTATGTGTCTTGGAGTTGCTCTTCTCGAGGAGTATCTTTGTGGTGTTCTCTGTATTTCCTGAATTTGAATGTTGGCCTGCCCTACTAAGTTGGGGAAGTTCTCCTGGATGATATCCTGAAGAGTGTTTTCCAACTTGGTTCCATTTTCCCCCTCACTTTCAGGCACCCCAATCAGACGTAGGTTTGGTCTTTTTACATAATCCCATACTTCTTGCAGGCTTTGTTCATTTCTTTTTCTTCTTTTTTCTTTTGGTTTCTCTTCTCGCTTCATTTCATTCATTTGATCTTCAATCGCTGATACTCTTTCTTCCAGTTGATCGAGTCGGTTACTGAAGCTTGTGGATTTGTCATGTATTTCTCGTGTCATGGTTTTCATCTCTGTCATTTCGTTTATGACCTTCTCTGCATTAATTATTCTAGCTATCAATTCTTCCACTCTTTTTTCAAGATTTTTAGTTTCTTTGCGCTGGGTACGTAATTCCTCCTTTAGCTCTGAGAAGTTTGATGGACTGAAGCCTTCTTCTCTCATTTCGTCAAAGTCATTCTCTGACCAGCTTTGATCCGTTGCCGGCAATGAGCTGCGCTCCTTTGCAGGGGGAGATGCACTCTTATTTCTTGAATTTCCAGCTTTTCTGCCCTGCTTCTTCCCCATCTTCGTGGTTTTATCTGCCTCTGGTCTTTGATGATGGTGACGTACTGATGGGGTTTTGGTATAGGTGTTCTTCCTGTTTGATAGTTTTCCTTCTAATAGTCAGGACCCTCAGCTGTAGGTCTGTTGGAGATTGCTTGAGGTCCACTCCAGACCCTGTTTGCCTGGGTATCAGCAGCAGAGGTTGCAGAAGATAGAATATTGCTGAACACCGAGTGTACCTGTCTGATTCTTACTTTGGAAGCTTCCTCTCAGGGGTGTACTCCACCCTGTGAGGTGTGGGGTGTCAGACTGCCCCTAGTGGGGGATGTCTCCCAGTTAGGCTACTCAGGGGTCAGGGACCCACTTGAGCAGGCAGTCTGTCCGTTCTCAGATCTCAACCTCCGTGTTGGGAGATCCACTGCTCTCTTCAAAGCTGTCAGACAGAGTCGTTCGCGTCTGCACAGGCCTCTGCTGCTTCCCCTTTTGTTGTTTAGCTATGCCCTGTCCCCAGAGGTGGAGTCTACAAAGACAGGCAGGTTTCCTTGAGATGCTGTGAGCTCCACCCAGTTCGAGCTTCCCAGCGGCTTTGTCTACCTACTTAAGCCTCAGCAATGGCGGGCGCCCCTCCCCCAGCCTCGCTGCTGCCTTGCGGTTAGATCGCAGACTGCTCTGCTAGCAATGAGGGAGGCTCCGTGGCCGTGGGACCCTCCCGGCCAGGTGTGGGTATAATCTCCTGGTGTGCCCGTTTGCTTAAAGCGCAGTATTGGGGTGGGAATTACCCGATTTTCCAGGTGTTGTGTGTCTCAGTTCCCCTGGCTAGGAAAAGGGATTCGCTTCCCCCTTGCGCTTCCCAGGTGAGGCAATGCCTCGCCCTGCTTCAGCTCTCACTGGTCCGGCTGCAGCAGCTGACGAGCACCAATTGTCCGGCACTCCCCAGTGAGATGACCCCAGTACCTCAGTTGAAAATGCAGAAATCACCGGTCTTCTGTGTCGCTCGCGCTGGGAGTTGGAGACTGGAGCTGTTCCTATTCGGCCATCTTGCTCCGCCCCCCAGCCCTGCTCATTTCTCAGAGACAGAAAGCAGGGCCCCAAGCAGTTCACTATCTTGCCTGAACCATGTGATTTGCAATTCAGACTCAGACAGACCCACCATGCCCTAATGCTTCCAGTTCTTACAGGTAGCTGACCACTAATATCTCCGGGGCACTTGATATGTGTCTTCCTGAACTTCTTCAATTCTCCCCACAGCTCTTTTCATTTCCTACTATTATCCCACTATTTTTGGTCCCAGTTTACAGATGGGGCAACTGAATCATGCCACTAGTAAGTGGAGGAGGTGGGACATGAAGCCAGGCTGTCTGGTTTCATGGCCCACTCTGGTCACCTCCCTACCACAGCTGCTGTGATGGGGCCCTAGCCCCTCCCTGCTTGGCACCGCACCCTACCTCTTCCCTGATGGATCTCTTCCAGCTGTGCTAGTCTTTGGTGGCCTCTCTCACCCCTACTGGAAGAGGACACAGTGTGGAATTGCCTGTCGGGGTCATAAGGACACCACCACTTTATATTAATGATACATCAGCTTTTCATCACTTTATATGGAGGGTGAATTATTGCAGCCTTGGAAATCCTGACTGTACACCTTCTCATTATTCTTTTTTGCTGACATGCTCTGTAACTGGCATAGGCAAAGGCCTGCATTGATTAATTTCCATAGCAGTTTTGCCTCTAAAGAATGAATGATTTGTGCTCCTAAGCCTGTGATGACCCAAGTGGAGTTGTCAAGTGCAGTATTTTCACTTGTTCTAATGCAAAGCTGTTTTACTCTCTTGGGTTTAAGACAACGAAGGCAAAGGAGAGAGGAAAAGAAAAGCCATGACCCAGAGAGTGAGGGAGGCCCAGTAGTGGGAGCCCTGGTGGAATGGGTGTGGCAGAGGAGGAAAGTTGAGGGAAGAAAAGCAGTGTGAGTGTTTCAACACTTTGGCTCTAAGGTCTGACCTCCCAGGTTCTCATCCTAGCTCTGCCTCTTGATGGCTATGATGCTGCTATGGACCAAATTGTGTCCCCCTGCCTCAAATTCATATGTTGAAACCCTAGCCCCCAATATCACTGTATCTGGAGACAGGGTCTTTAAGAGGTAATTACAGCTAAATGAAGTCATAACAGTGAGGCATTAATCTGATAGGACTGTGGTCTTATAAAAAGAAGAGAGAAAGATGGATAGTGAGAGAGAGACATACACACAGAGAGAGAGAGAGATCTCATTAAGGATGCAATAAGAAAGTTGCCCCTGCTGGCACCCTGAGCTCAGATATCCAGCTTTTAGAACTGTGAGAAATAAATTTCTGTTGCTGGAGGCCCCCAATCAATGGCTTTTTGTATGGTAACCTAAGGTGACTAATAAAGGTTCTCCACTGTTACTGCCATTACAGGCATACGTCGGAAATATTGCAGATTCAGTATCAGACCACAATGAAGCAAATGTCACAATAAAGGAAGTCACACAATTTTTTGGTTTTCAGTGCATATAAAAGTTGTTTATACTGTAGTCGATTAAGTGTGCAATAGGATTATGTCTAAAAAACAATGTACATGCCATAATTTACAAATACTTTATTGCTAAAAATGCTAATGATTATCTGAGTCTTCAACAAGTTTTAATCTTTTTGCTGGTGGAGTGTCTCGCCTTGATGTTGACGGCTGCTGACTGATCAGAGCGGTGATTGCTGTGGCAACTTCCTAAATTAAGACAACAATGAAGTGTGCCACAATGATTAACTCTTCCTTTGACGGAAGATTTCTTTGTAGCATGGGATGCTATTTGATGGCATTTTACCTATGGTAGAACTTCTTTCAAAAATAGAGTCAATCGTTTAAAAGCCTTTAAAACTCTGCTCCTGATTTCTTAACGAATTTTATGTGATATTCTAAATCTTTTGAATTGGTTCAGAAATATTCATGGCATCTTCATATGGAGTAGGTTCCATCTTCAGAAACTTTCTTTGTTCATTCATAAGAATCAGCTCCTCACCCATTCGAGTTTGGTCATGAGACTGCAACAGTTCAGTGTTATCTTCCGGCTCTACTTCTAATTCTGGTTCTCTTGCTACTTCCACCACATCTGCAGTAACTCCCTCCACTGAAGTCTTGAATGTCTCAAAGTCACCCATGAAGGCTGGAATCAGTTTCTCCTAAACTCCTGTTAATGGTGATATTTTGACCTCCCATGAATCACAGATGTTCTTATGGCATCTAGAATGGCAAATTCTTTCCAGAAGATTTTCAGTTTACTTTGCCCAGATCCATCAGCAGAATCATGATCACGGGCAGCTGTAGCCTTACAAAATATCCTTTTTTTTTTTCTTTTTTTTTTTTTGAGACGGAGTCTTGCCCTGTCACTCAGGGTGGATGTGCAGTGGCATGATCTCGGCTCACTGCAACCTCTGCCTCCCGGGTTCAAGTTATTCTCCTGCCTCAGCCTCCTGAGTAACTGGGACTATAGGTGGCTGCTACCATGCCCAACTATTTGTATTTTTAGTAGAGACGGGGTTTCACCACGTTGGCCAGGCTGGTCTTGAACTTCTGACCTCAGGTAATCTGCCTGCCTCGACCTCTCAAAGTGCTAAGATTACAGATGTCAGCCCTAAGATTACAGATGTCAGCCACCGCGCCCAGCCCCAAAATGTGCTTTTTAAATAATAAGATGTGAAGGTCAAGGTTACTCCTTGATCCACGGACTGCAGGTTAGATGTTATGTTGGCAGGCATGGAAACAACATTCATGTCCTTGTACATCTCCATTAGAGTTCTTGAGTGACCAGGTGTATTGTCAAGAAGCAGTAATATTTTGAAAGGAATCTTGCTTTCTGAGCAGTGGTATTGTTTTCTCAATAGTGAGCTTAAAATATTTAGAAAACCATTCTGTAATCAGATGTGCTGTCTTCCAGGCTTTGTTGTTCCATTTATAGAACACAAGCAGAATACATTTAGCAGAATTCTTAAGGGCCCTGGGATTTTTGGAATGGTAAGTGAGCATTGGCTTCAACTTAAAGTCACCAACTGCGTTAGCCCCTAGCAAGAGTCAGCTTGTTTTTTGAAGTTTTAAAACCAGGCATTGGCCGGGCATGGTGGCTCATGCCTGTAATCCCAGCACATTGGGAACCTGAGGCGGGCAGATCATCTGAGGTCAGGAGTTCAAGACCAGCCTGACCAGCATGGAGAAACCCTGTCTCTACTAAAAATACAAAATTAGCCGGGCGTGGTGGTGCGTGCCTGTAATCCCAGGTACTGGAGAGGCTGAGGGAGGAGAATCGCTTGAACTCAGGAAGTAGAGGTTGTGGTAAGCTGAGATCGCGCTACTGCACTCCAGCCTGGGCAACAAGAGCAAAACTCCATCTCAAAAAAAAAAAAAAAAAAATTAAATTAAAAAATAAAATAAAACCAGCCATTGACTTCTTTATAGATGTAAAACTCCTAGATAGCATCTACCTCCAACACTTTTATGAAGTGAGATGGAGGGTGGCCAGTGATTGGAGCATTCAGAACACATACAACATTTATTAAGTTCACCTTCTTATGTAAGTATAAGGTTGTTTTGCTTAATTGAAAAAGCTGTTGTTTGGTGTAGCCACCTTTGTCAATGACCTTAGCAGGATATTCTAGGTAACTTGGGACAGCTTCTCCCTCAGCGCTTCCTGCTTCACTTTGCATTTTTATGTACCGGAAACAGCCTTTTTCCTCTTTAAACCTCCTGAACCAACCTCTGCTACCTTTCAGCTTTTCTTCTGCAGCTTCCTCTCCTCTCTCAGCCTTCATAAAATTGAAGAGAGTTAGAAACTTGCTCTGGATTAGGCTTTTGGCTTAAGGGGATGTTGTGGCGAGTTTGGTTTTCTATGCAGACCACTCCAACTTTCTCCATATCAGCAATAAGACTGTTTCTCTTCTTTATCATTGGTGGGATCACTGGAGTAGCACTTTTAACGTCTTTCAGTAACTTTTTCTCTGCATTCAAAACTTGGCTAACTGCTCGGCAAAAGAGTCCCCAGCTTTTAGCCTATCTTGGCTTTTGACATGCCTTCCTCACTAAGCTTAATCATTTCTAGCTTTTGATTTAAATTGAGAGACGGGAATCTTCCTTTCACTTGACCACTCAGAGGCCATTGTAGTGTTATTACTTGGCCTAATTGCAGTATTGTGTCTCGGGGAATAGGGAGACCCAAGGGGCGGGAGAGAGATAGGGGAACGACCAGTGATGGAGCATTCAGAACACGCACAATATTTATTGATTACATTTACCTTTTTATATGTGTGCAGCTCATGATGCCCCAAAACAATCGCAGTAGTAATATCAAAGATCATTGATCACTTTGGGAGGCTGAGGCGGGCGGATCACTTGAGGTCAGGAGTTCCAGAACAGTCTGGCCAACATGGTGAAACCCCGTCTCTACCAAAAATACAAAAATTAGCTGGGCATGGTGGCGCACGCCTGTAATCCCAGCTACTCTCGGGAGGCTGAGGCAAGAGAATTGCTTGAACCCGGGTGGCGGAGGTTACCGTGAGCCAAGATTGCAGCACTGCACTCCAGCCTGGCAACAGAGCGAGACTCCGTCTCAAAAAAAAAAAAAAAAAGAAAAAGAAAACAAAGATCACTGCCACAACAAATATCATAATAATGAAAAAGGTCGAAATATTCCAGGAATTATCAAAATGTGACAGAGACACAGAGTGAGCATGTGCTGTTGGAAAACATGGCACCGATGGACATGCTTGATGCAGGGTTGCCACGCACCTCCGCTTTGTAAAATATGCAGTATCTGCTAAGTGCTGTCAAGAGAAGCACAGGAAAATGAGGTGTGCCTGTATTGGCACTTGTCCGTTGAGGCTGGCTTCTGGCTAGTTGAGCACCTGAAGTGAGGTTGCTCCACGTTTCCGTGTGACTGTGTTCTCTCCTCCTCCTCCAGCATCAGACGTGAGGACATGGACTTTTGGAAAATGTGTCTTGCGTTTTTAGCGTTAGACTGTTATCCTGATTGAATGTTAATGGGTCAGTAGTTCATTCATATGTTCAGAACATATTTTCAAATTCCATTTCTACTTATCTAATTGACTGTATTTACTAGACTCACTGTTAATGTGTTTTGTTTAAAATTGGAGCGGGGAGGCATCTGTCCCTGTCTACTGCCTAAATAGCTGAGAGAATGAATGAACATTCTCAGGATGAGAACAGATGTCAGAACTTAGTTTAAATGGTTCTTAGGGCAATGTAGATTTCTAGAATCATCTTTGAGTAGCGATGGACGGAGTCCATACACGGATATTTACATGCCAGTCTAAGCCAAGAAACAATCACTTCAGTCAAAGGCTACATTTTAAGTGTTGAGAGCTTTGATTAAAATAAAACTATATTAAGTATTCGAAGGCAGAGCCGATCTGGCTGAAGCATTGGAGGGCAGGGAAAGGGACTTGGGGGAGGACAGAGACTGGAAGGCCCCAGGGAAACCTTTGACAAAGCTTCTCAGTCTTACAATTTCTTGATGCTGAGCAGTGTCATTTCCACGGAAGCAATTGTCCCTAGCCTGAACTGTTGTTATAGGCTCCTAACTAGTGTTTCAATGCCCAGCCAGTTACCCATCACCCATGTGCCCTTCACAGGACAGATCGTGTCAAAGCGTAAGTCTGTGCCTACCATGTCTCTGCATAAAATACCACAATGGCTCCCGAAGCCCTCAGAATAAATGTCTTTCTCTGACCTAGCTTGTAACACTATGTCCAGTCTCATCCCCTGACACCCACCCCTACTACCATCTTGGGCCATTTTTGTTCTCATCCATACTAACTGGTTTTGGTGATCTGTAATACATTCTGCTGTTCTCATCTCTCCAGGCCTCTGCACAGGCTGTGCCTTCTGCCTGGAACACCGTCTCCTCTTCGTTCATTGTGAGAACTCCTGCTCATCCTCCACAGGAATTTGTTCATTAAGTCGATATTCACTGGGCTCTTACTGGGTACCAGGCACTCTTCTAATTTCTAAGGTGCAGTGGTGAAGACAGTCAGTATGGCTCCTGTCCTCTTGGAGTTCATAGTCCAGGCCTCACCTCCTCCATCAGCCCTCCTCGGGACACCAGCCCCAGACAGTGGTGCTTTCTCCCAGATCCTGTTACGGCACAAAGGCAGCTCTGTCATGGTTATCTGCTGGGGGGTGTGTTTCCTCCATGAGCAGTGGGCTGCTTGAGGAAGGGGACCATGCCTTATTCATCTCTGTCTCCCCAGCAACTGATGTTTAGTAGATTAATTCATGCAGTACTGTTAAGGGCCCCTGACATGCCAAATGCTGTGCTAGACCCTGGTGGCAGAACTGTGAGGAAGACAGTTCCTCCCTGTCTTACAGGTGAGAGAAGACACTTGCTAACCAGCAGTCACTTGTCTTGCTTGCTCTCTTCTCTCCATACTGGCTGGTTATCGTGCTTTGGTGTCCTGGGGTAACTTAAAAACTATAGAGATTTCAAACACCGACCATTCCCTGGAGAGTTAAGTGATATCCTGGTCCATCCCTGACACACAGAGATGGAGAATGTCCCTGGGGTTTTCCCAGTTCCAATTAGTGACGTCTTCGTCAGTCTCCAGTGCCTCCCGGACACGCCCATCACCGTGGTAACATCCATAAATAGAGGGGTAAGAGGTGATGCTCTCCTGTGTAGAGTCCCTCTCTCATTCTTGACTGTTCTAGCATTTGTAGCACCATGGAAACTTCATCTTATGCTTTAAAAATACCAGATGTGTAATGTTTTCTTTGTAAGTGACATGAGTTTGTTACTCTTCAGGGGGCAGGATTGGAGGCTGTGAGTGTGGGTCACGGGATACACCTGGCTGCACTCTGACACTCGGGCCTGTGCTGAGCTGTTTAGAGGGCTGTATGAGGAGCCAGAGGACACACAGTGCAAAAACAGGAATTGGGGAAATCACAGCTAGGCTTGGGGGATTGGCTCTGGTGTGTCAGGCAGTTCCTGCAGGTGAGTGAGGGAATCTGTCCAGTGGCCAGAGAAGCCATGGGGTTTACCCAGGGTCATGTGGAAGAGCCAGGACTCTTCCAGACCTGTGAACTGTGTGTGGGGTACTCCGCTTCTCCCTCACCACAACACAGCACCTTCTTGTCCCCATTTTCCTGACTGCTCTTCAGGCTTTCCCAAGGGTCTTCTGAACCAGAACTCTCTTGGTTCATGGGGAATTATTAAATTTATCCCACACCTATTTGGTAATAGTAGTACCAGTACCATTTATCCATCACCTACAGCGCATAGCTCTTTTCATATTTTATCTTGATTAATCCTCAGAACCATCATGCAAGGTGGATGTTACTATCTCCAGTTTACAGCTGGAAAAGCTGAAGACTAGTGGATTAAGTTATTTGTGCAAAATGTATAGCCAATGAGAGTCAGTACTGGGATTAAAAACAATGGTTTGCTGGTAAATGCTTAACAACCAGCTCTCCAGGATGGAGTGTATAGGGGCAGGGAGGCGGAGGAGGTGGTGGGGACAAGCCCTGTTTGCCAATTTCCATGGTGTAAATAGTTTTTCATAATGGTTGATTTCAAACTAATAACGTGGTGTCAGACAGCCTGCAACATTTCTGAAGATTTAGCATTTGATTATGATGAGGTAGTATAAGTTGGCTCCAGCACAACCTTGCCAGACTCAGAGCTAACACCAAAGCCTATGCTCTTTCTAAAGCTAACTTCTGAGAGTTAGGCCCAAAGCTAAGCCTCAAAAATAAAAAGATGAGTAAGTGTAAGTGATGGATCCTACTCTGAGGGAGAGGAAGGAAGCATGGTGATTATATACTCAACAATGTAGTAGACGTGGAAAATGGCCTTTCTTCTTCATAGGTGTGAAAGCCTCAGTTTCCTCGTGTAGGACACACCTACAGCTCCCTCCCTTTCATGCTTTGTGAGCTTCAAACTAAATGAGACCCCGTGGATGGAAGCCCTGTGGAAAAGATGATTTGCTGGAGCACTGTACATTATTATTCTTCCTTCTGAGAAAATCCAAAGTGTGAATAATACCCTATAATTTTGCTGGAGAGTTCATATGCATGAAATTGCTAGTGAGAGGTGGTGACTGTGCAGACAGAGGCCACGGTGCTCGATGACCGAACAATTTTATGTGAAGCTCACATCCCAAAGAACGGCAGAAATAGTATTCGAATGGAATACATTTTAATGGGAAGTAGTCGCCTGCTGTGGTGAGCTTAATTAAATTGGAAACAGTGGCGCCCTTGATCCTCAAGTGTTTGAAAGTCACATGGCAGCTTCCCACAGTTTCCCTGACGTCAGGCATACATGTCCCTTCTCTGACCCGCCCCCCACCCCTGCCAGGTTTTTGCACTCACTGTTCTATCTGGCTGGGTGATTTTGTCTGGAAATCTGCAAGGCATACCCCTTCACTTCCTTCAGATCTCTCTCTGCTGTCACCTTACATTTCAGGTCTTTCTCAGACCTCTCAACTAAAATTGTAAGCTGTTCCCCACCTTGGCTGTCCCTAACCCACTTCCTGTGTGGCTACACTTTCACCTGGGAACACATTATGCATTTTACTTATCTTGTTTATTTTCTATGCCCCTTTCTCCCCCAGCACACAACTAGAAGAAAGATGTCTCTCCATGAGGATGATAACTGCCATCTTTTTGTTTTTTTCCAAAAAGACTTTATTTAAGAAAAACAGGTGTAACATGGATACAAGGCAGGGAACATCACACACCAGGGCCTGTCGGGGAGAGGGACTGGGGTGGGATAGCATTAGGAGAAATACTAATGTAAATGACGAGCTGACGAGTGTGCCAAACCAACATGGCCCATGTATACCTATGTAACAAGCCTGCACATGGTGCACATATACCCTAGAACTTAAAGTATAATAACAAAAAAAAAAAAAAAAGAAAAACAGATGTAAAAGTTCACAGCAAAATTAAGAGGAGATTTCCCATGCACCTGCTGCCCCCACCCATGCAGCACCTTCCCCACCACAGTGGTATAGTTTTTACCTTTGATGAACCTACGGTGGTACATCATAATCACCCAGGATCAATGGTATATACATTAGAGTCCACCCTTGGTGTTATACATTCTGTAGGTTTGGACAAATGTATAATGACGTGTATTCACCACCGTAGTGACATACGGAGCAATGTCACTGCCCTAAAACCTTCTGTGATCCGCTAATTCATCCCTCGCTCCCCTCCACCCTGGCAACCACTGATCTTTTCACTGTTTTCAGAGTTGTGCCTTGTCCCGAATGTCACCCAGTTGATATCATACAGTGTGTAGACTTTCCAGATTGGCTTCTTTCACTTAGTAATATGCAATTTAGTTTCCTCTATGTCTTTTCATGGCTTGATAATTCATTTCTTTTTAGTGCCAAGTAATATTCCCTTATCTATACATACTGCAATTTATTTACCCGGTAACCTACCGAAGGACATCTTCGTTGCTTTCATGTTTTGGCAATTGTGAATAAAGCTGCTCTAAACGTCTGTGTGCAAGTTTTTCTGCAGACGTACATTTTCAACTGCTTTGGATAAATACTAAGGAAAGTGATTGCTGGATTGTGTAGTAAGCGCAGGCTTAGTTTTTGCAAGACATTGCCAATCTGTTTTTCCAAAATGGCTGTACCATTTTGGATTCCCACCAGCGAGGAATGAGAGTTCCTGTTGTTCCCTCCACGTCCTCACCAGCACTGGGAGTTGTCAGTGTTCTGGATTTTGTTCACTCTAATAGGTGTGTAGTAGTATTCCGTTGTTTTAATTTGCATGTCATCGCATTTTTACCACTCTATTCCCAGCATTCAGAACCATGGCTGGCATCTAGTAGTTGCTCAGTAAGTAGTTGTTGAATGAACTAGTTGAAAGAACAAATGTCCTTGTCTTCCCCACAAGTCATATGCAGAGAGCTGTACATGACCAGCTCACTTGGTTCCTCACTCACACGGACCCACACTGAACTGGAAACCAGAATCAGAATGGAACACTTTAGTCCTCTAAACCCAACAGAAATGCTTTTGCTAGCCTGTACATTGACTGAAAAACTGGGATTTCAACCTCCATACCTCTGATTCAGGGTAAGTTTGTGAAGGGAAGGAAGGGAAGTAACTTTGTATATGTTGGTGGGTAATGGTGACAATTTTCATAGCTAACATTTATTAAGCACTTACGGGGTACCTGGCACTCTGTCAGCATTTCACAGGCATCGTCTCATTCATTCTTCACCAGACCCCTGTTAGGCTGGAACTTTGCCTCTCCATTTTACAGAGGAGACAATTGAGGCAGAGGGAGGTTAGAAAACCTGTAAAGGAGTGGGCCACGTGCTTGACTAGTGCGATCAGAGCGCCCTGTGCCAGGATGCCACACTGCATTTGGTGTCATGGGTTCATTCCACATGTTAAGCACCTACTGTGTACCGGGCACTGTCCTAAGTACTGGTGACATAGGCAGAGCAAAAGAGTCATGGCTCACCCTGAAGAGTGCCTGCTTTCTCATTCTGGGCAGGGAGATCGGCAAAACTCAAACCATTATAAACAGAGCTAGAATTCAGAATTCCGGCCAGTGTGAATAAGGATGCTCACAGGAAGCTCTGAGACTGTGGAGTAAGACGAACCTTCTCATCCCTTGCAGACATCAGGGGCAGCTCCCGAAAGAAGTAGCACCTCTTGGGTTTTGTGACATTGGATACTTGCAGCAGGTCTCCAAGGCAGGTGTTATTACAGATGGGGAAACTGAGGCTCAGAGAAGCTAAATGATTGTCCAGGGCCACATAGTTTGCAGGAAGCGGGGCTGCCATTCATAGCCAGCCTTTGTGACTCCAGAGCCTGCACTCTCTACAACATAACACTGCCCGCACTGTTCTTCCTGATGCAATAAAAGTTGTTTGAAATTGTGAGGAATTTCAGAGGGAAAACTGAGCCCAGCCAGTGGCATCTTATCTGCTAACTCAAATTTTGAGACTTTTCCTTCTCTGGGCCTCGTTTTCTCTGCTGTGAAGTAAAAACCTTAAACTCTGGTTTTCCCTGGTTTCCACGGTGCCATAGGGGGTCCAGGAAGTTCCTTAGGGTCACTTGAGGCCAATGGGGTTGAGTTTGTGGACCAGGCCTCTGCCGTGTCTTATCCTGCATTCCTTTTTTAACCTGTTGGTGTTCTACATTTGATTTCATTTAGGGAATGGTTTCTGCTGCTCAAACATTTTGGCAGCTGGTAGCCTAGTCTGTCCTGCTCAGCGAGTCTGAAAGTTGACCACCCACAGCCTGCTTCGTGGGCTGAGAATTGGGCCCAGGCATAGCCGATTTTGATGAGTGGAGATAGATGACTCAGACTATGTGATCAAATCCAAAAAAGACTTACAGGCTTGACAAAATAAATTGCAATTTGTAAAATTGAAGGCAACACATGAATGGTTAAAGAAAAGGGACCTATTCCAAATCCGTATTAATTACTGTGCTCCCAGGTCAGTGACCGGCACAGGCTGAGGGAGGGGGGAATACAACAGGGGCGTGGCACGTGCTCCCTGCAACCCCACACACCTTCCCTTTCCAACCAGAGGTCGTGCAGTGCCTCAGGGGATCAGGACCCGTGTCCAACTGTAGAGACATAGAAAACAGCACGGAGTGAACGTCTGCTGCCAGGGAGGCATGCTTCACTAATAAATGGCCACCTGGGCTTCTATTGTGTAGAACACTGAGATACCAGCACCGAAGGACAGGATCAGTTTAAGGTTCATGTTGCAAGGTCCTGAGTCCAAAATGATGATATTTTCTTAGAAAACCCATCACAAGGGAATGTTGTGGATTCGAGACATTCCTCATGTTATTGAATTCCCAGCAAGACCCCTGCTGTGTGCAACTCCAGGACACCTCATGCAACACAGCAGCCTGGTCCTCGGGGCCCTGGAAGATGAAGCTCAAGACTTTTCCACCCCAAAGTAATAATGGTGCTTTATTAATAAAAACAGCAGAAGGTGCAATTTATTTAGAAGACACTAGCCCCAGGCTGTTCTGAGTTCATAACATTTACACACACACACGACAGAAAGTCAAATCACTAAAGGAAATAATGAAGCTGACTCACAGCGTAAGTTTAAACATGATCACAATAGGATATTATTTTTAAATGAAACAATTTTTCTTCCAGCTTTATTAAAGTAGGATTGGCCAATAAACGTTGTATATATTTATGGCATCCACCGTGATGTTTTGATATGTGTACACACTATGAAATCATTACTACACTCAAGCTGATTAACCCATCCATCACCTCACACAGTCCCCTTTTTTGTGTGTGATGAGAACACCAAGTTCTACTCTCTTGGCAAATTTCGAGTACACAACTCATTCTTATCAGCTGTAGTCACCATGCTGTACATCAGAGCCCAGGGCCTGCTCCTCCTATAACCGACAGTTTATAGTGCCCTTTGACCGGCATCTCCCCTCCACCCAGCCCCTGGCACCCTCCGTTCCACTCTCTGCTTCTGTGAGTGTAACGTTTTTAGAAACACACATAGGTGGAAGTGCCCAGTCCAGCCTTTGGATCGCCTCTTCTTCCTCCTGTCAGCTCTGGGGGGAAGGTCCCCAGTGCCTCCCAATGCCTTCCCTCCCTGTGGCCCGTGAAGAAGAGGAACCCCTGGCCACAGAACTTTTTAAGGCTTGGCTGCCCATCCCTGGGGGAGCGAGGGCAGAGAGTAGAGTGACGAGGTGATAGGTATAGGGTGGGCCACTGTCCCCTCGTGCCTCCTGATGCTGTCTCTGAACCTGACCCTTAAGAGCACGTTGGAATCCGCTCTCAGCTTGTGTCACTGCTGCTCTGCAGGACTGGGCCTCATCTCCTCTCCCTCGCCCCTCATCCTCCTCCCTCGGCAGATCATGCACCTTCTTCCCCTGCAAATGTGAATGAAAGGGAATGCTGTGAACAGGTAGCTCAGCTTAGTAGATGAAAGACTGAGGCCTTGAAAGGTGGAGTACTTCCCCCGGGGTCCTCAGGCCTTTATGCGGAGGAGTCAGTATTTCAACCCTGTGTGTCTGACTCCAGGCTTGAGCATCTCCCACCACAGACCTTGCCTCCCGGGCGCCTTGGAAGCCTCTGCATCATGCAGCCTGCAGAGATGGTCAGCGGGAATAACAGGTGTGCCCGTTGCTTCTCCTCCAGCTGTGCTTCTGCATCCTGGCAGAGTCGGTGCCAATGTCCTGGCCCCTGCTCTTGCAGAACAGCCCATAGCCATAGGGGCTTCTTCACAAGTGAGATTGGGTTTTATTTCCAGCCACATGTGTGAAACTAGAAGAAATATCTTGGAAGGTGATGACACGAGGGCCATTGTTCCCAACAAATGTGCAAGGATTTCAGAGCGTTTGCTGATTCAGAACACAAGTGCGTTTATGGGATGGTGGACACAATGAACTGAAAGCTTACGGAGACTGCTGCATTCGGGAACCCACATGCTTCAGAGACACCTGTGCTGGGCACCTCCTTCCAGAAGCAGAAATCCTTTCCCTACCCCGCTGTCTTGGCAGGGTGCGCGTCTCATGCCCCTGCACCTCTCAGGCTCTGCTTTGCACGTGTTCTATCTGAGCATCCTTAAAGAGGATGCACAGTTTGTTCATTTCAGGGAGGCCGTCCCAAACCATCTGGCTTTGTCCACTCATAGGCGTTCTCCCTCTCACCTGCCTGTTTGATTTCAGCCCAGCCCCTTTTTGTCTCTGATGTTGTGTTTTCTTACTTCTTTGTAGAAATTTTTCTATCCCCAGAAAAAAATGTGAGCTTTCTGAGACCCATGGTCCTGTGTATATGGTTTTCTGCTGTGTTCCCCTAAACAGTATCTGGCACATGTAAGCATTTGATCATATGTTTGTTATGTTGAAGTAGATATTTGTACTTGGTCCATAGCTTGGGACCTAGTACATTCAGAAGTTCAGAAAGAATAGGGTGGAAGAAATGATGAGGAGCCACCTATCCTCCCATTGGGCAGAGATTCTCAAGGGTAGACACCTTGCCCTTTGCTCATGCTTATCCTCAGATCCCAACACAAGACAGTGCCCTTTGCATGGGTGATAAATTACCCCACAGCATGCTGAGTTTACTGTGAAAATGTATGTGCTAGAGCAATTGAAAGATGAACTTCAGTGCGTCTTGATCTCAGGAATTCTCCTTAGTTTTTATTTTTAATTATATTCTCCATAATTCATACTAGAAGAGTGTATTGGGCAGTTCTCACACTACTGTAAAGAAATACCCGAGACTGGGTAATTTATAAACAAAAGAGGTTTAATTGGCTCGTGGTTCTGCAGGCTGTACAGAAACCGTAGCTGCTTCTGGTTCTGTGGAGGCCTCAGGAAATTTACAATCATGGTGGAAGGCGAAGCGTTACTAAAGATGTCTTCCATGGCAGGAGCAGGATGAGGGAGGAGAAGTGCTACACACTCTCAAACAATCAGATTTCAAGATAACTCATTCACTCACTATCACAAGGACGGCATCTAGGGGGTGGTGCTAACCCATTCATGAGAAACCACCCTCATAATCCAATCACCTCCCACCATGCCCTGCCTCCAACATTGGGGATTATAATTGAACATGAGATTTGGATGGGGTACACAGATCCAAACCATATCAAAGTGTGTGTGTGTGCTTTTTTCTTTTTGGGGTTGTTTGCTTTTATAGACGAGGTTGTCTTATTCTGTTTTTTTTGGGCTGGAGTGCATTCGTACAATCATAGCTCAGCTGCAGCCTCCAACTCCTGGGCTCAAGCAGTCCTCCGGCCTCAGCCTGTATTTTCTTTTTGATTGGCAGGACATGTACCTTTGATTTGCCAATATATTCTTCAAGATAGGGCTGTGATTGTTTGCTCACATAGAAGTAGGGATATGAGGCATTTATAAAATGTAACGGATTTGTGCTTGCTACCTCCTCCCCTTCCTCCTTCTTAGGCCAGCAACCTGCTACTCCTGGGCAGTTTTCAACCAGTAAAAGAATATTGGAATGGGATGGTTGCAGTGGCTCACACCTGTAATCCCAGCACTTTGGGAGGCTGAGGCAGGCAGATCACCTGAGATCAGGAGTTCGAGACCACCCTGGCTAACATGGTGAAACCCTGTCTCTACTAAAAATACAAAAAATTAACTGGACTTGGTGGTGGCCACCTGTAATCCCAGCTATTTGGGAGGCTGAGGCAGGAGAGTTGCTTGAACCTGGGAGGCAGAGGTTGCAGTGAGCCAAGATCACGCCACTATACTCCAACCTGGTGACAGAGTAAGACTACGTCTCAAAAAAAAAAAAAAAAAAAAAAAAGCAAAAAAAAAAAAAAAAAACGAAAAACAAACAAAACACAAAGAATATTGGAATGACCGTCCAAAGTTATTACCTATATTCTAGATGATAATTGATTCTGTGACGTCCTGGAAAAGAAAGCAATTCTCATGCCTCAGCCTCCTGAGTAGCTGGGATTATAGGCGCATGCCACCATGCCCAGCTAACTTTTGTATTTTTAGATGAGATGGGATTTCACCATGTTGGTCACGCTGGTCTCAAACTCCAGTGACCTCACTTGGTCATATGTATACCACCTTTCTGTCTGAGAACCACCTGCACTGTTAGGGACTTGACCTTTTTATCAACTCATTGAACTGGATTCTTAAAACTTGGTATTACCAATGTAAGTAAAAAACAATCTTCAATCTTCAGTTATCTTACATAGATGGAAACCCTAAACATATATATATATATATATATATATATATATATATATATAGGAAACTTACATGGCATCATTAAATTCTAACCTTACACTGTTACCTACCAAAGTTCTGGCCTGAGACCGGGCCTTTCATTGTTTAAAATGGAGATTGACAGGGAGAAGGAAAGTGTTAAAGACAGGCTAGCTTTAAACTAAGACTTTCTCCTCCATATGATCAAAACGGAAATGCAGGTGGAGAAGGAGGGAGTGGTGTTCTTGTTCTGCGTTCCGCAGGCACCTGGGATCATGTCATGGGTAGCGCAGGTGGTGCACAACCTACATCCTCAGTGACACTGAATGCTGAGAGCCTACATGGGCTGATGCCACCCCACGAGGTTCTTCTTCCTTTTCCCTCTCTTTCCTCCCCTCTCTTCTTTCTTCAGTTTTTTTTTTTTTGGAGGGGGGCCCACCTCAGTTTTGTTCTGAACATACTTAAAACCACTAACAGAAATATTTAAAAATTCAAGATAAGGGCCAGGTGTATTGACTCACGCCTGTAATTCTAGCCCTTTAGGAGGCTGAGGTGAGCAGATCACGAGGTCAGGAATTTGAGACCGGCCTGACCAACATGGTGAATCCCCATCTCTTCTAAAAATACAAAAATTAGCTGGACCTGGGGGCGCATGCCTATAATCCCAGCTACTCAGGAGGCTGAGGCGGGAGAATTGCTTGAACCTGGGAGGCGGAGGTTGCAGTGAGCTGAGATCATACCACTGCCCTCCAGCCTTGGCGACAGAGCGAGACTCTGTCTCAAAAAAAAAAAAAAAAAAAAAAAAAAAAAAAAAAAAAAAAAAGATAAGAAATATTACTACTAAGTGAGAAAACAAAAGGAAGAACACATGTAGAGGATGAAAATTCAGCCAGGAATAAATCCAGGTCCAGGTGAGCACAGCACTCCACAGCCCTGGACGGCTGCAGCGTTGCTGTTGGTCATGACCATCTGTGATGCAGTTAGGGTGGGTGCCATGGCAGATACGATGCCCCATCCTCTCCTTTCAAATCTCTAGAAGCATCAGGTATCTACCCTGCCAGGACCTCAGTTGGTTTCCTCCCATGAGTAGGTGGGCTTTAGAAATGGTCTTCACCTTCAGGTCTTTAGGCCTAAGAGCTGTACCAAATTGGGACTCAAAAACTCAGATGTCTGCAGGGGCAGGCAGGTGACAAACGAATGAAGAAGGACGATAGGGAGGGACAATAGGGAGTGGTGGAGACTGTGGCTAGCAAAGAGCTCACCTTGGTACATCATCACTCTGTGGGAAGCGTTCAGGGTGGGGTTTGGTGTGGAGCTGGTCGGAGGTGCCCAGCTCTGTAGATCACTCATGTCTTGGTGACTGTGCTAACTTGTCATCCTCTTGGAACCACTTTGCTACATAGCATGACTGAGTTGACGGATCGTTTTCAAGCTGAACTCGATTGGAGTTCCTTTAGCTGCTGCAGCAGGAGTCAGGGAGCATATGCAGTGGGCAGCTTTTATGGCCACCCAGTCCTTCAGTCTGTTCCTCATCACTCTGTATCAGTTTTTTCAGATCGTATGTTACCAAGGGAAATTATCTTGTTCATTTGTTTGCTTAGTTCCTTATTTATTTCCACCAAAATGAATGCACTATTTCTGGGCTGCCAGATTTCATCACAAAGAATTCATTCAAGAAATATTGGTAGAGGTGTGAATAATTGCCTGAATAGTTGAACATAGTCTGCTTTTGCAACAGTTATACCTCTTAACTAGTTCCCTTGTTTGGTGCATTGATAATCTTTGGATGCTATACTTTCAATCTTGTTTTCTTAAGAGATTTTTATCTTTGGAACTGATTTTGAATTTTATCAGAAGCTTTTTGAAAAATTATAAAAATGCTCAGATGTTTAGGTTCCTTGCTCTTCAATTATGGTTGATGGCATTATTCAATTTATCAATAGTGAGCCATCCTGCCTGGAATAAGCCCCATTTATGTTTCATGGTAAAACATGTCCCCCCCCCCCCACAAATAATAATGATAATAATGAAAATATCTAGAATTCACTGCATTTTTTCTGCATGTTAGTTTTTCTTCAAAATGCTTGAAATGTGCTATCTCATGCCATACAAACTACCCCCTATGAAGAACTGTTCTTATTTCACCAGAGTAGGGGCTTCACAAAATCTATATAAAGTGAGGGCATGTTGCTTAACAATGGATACTTCTCAAAGTTAGCTATTACTATGATGATCAAACTTCGTCTGCATCCCTGATTATCTGCTCAGAATATAAACGTCTAGATGTCAGCCAACACTCTGTCAAAAAGCTTTTGAAACATACTGTGAAACTACATTTCAGAATTTGTACCACTTGACACGCCACCTGTGGAAATGCCTCTTTCACTGCCTTCTCACCAACTAATTTGTAATTTGATGGGGCATGTTAGTGGGAATGTGGTAGCTTATACTTGTTTTAATACATGTGCCTTTGATTCCCAGTAATACTAATAATTTTTTTCGGAGGATTAATGGCCATTTGTTCAACCAATGCTTCCTGCATGAAAGTTTGAGTTGGGTACTGAAGGACAAGGGGGAGAAAGCTGCTATGCTTCTCCATCTGGGGGAGTTGGTCTGTCTGGTAGGAGTGAAGGGTAGAAATGGACCTCTCTCACTCTCTCTGTAGCATATTTAGGCCCAAGGCCCACATGGAATCCTGATGATCCATGGGGTGGTGATGCCACACTCTCTCTTAAAAGAGGCAGGGTTTCAAGAGGCAGATAAAGGAGGAAGGTGGCACCTGGCAGAGGGCTCGACATGAACAAAGGTCTGGGAGCTTGGCTTTCATGCTCTACTGCATCCAAACATTGTGTCCTCGTGTCACATTTCAGTGGCACTGCTTGTGTGGGAGTCACAATGGTAGTTCTTTGTGTCAGGCTGGCTTAAAATCCCTGCTGTACACAGTGTTTATACAGAGGTGGCTGATCCTGTCTTTCCTTCCTAATTATGCACTTTTGCATGAGGTGCAGTGAAAGGAAAAATCAACCTAGGCCACTCTGACAATTTCCATTTGTCCACACCTTTCAGATCTGTACTGACAGTAATGAGATTTCTGATGAAGCACAACCCATTCCCAGGTTTTGCGTCTGGAGGTTAATCTCGGGGAGTCCTGGGCATTACAGAGATCCTTTACAGGACATTATAAAGCAGACTGGTGACTGAGGCTGCCTTTCTCAGCCACAATTCCAGCTAAAGGTACACATAAAATGAGTATTACTTTAATTAAAGATGCAAGGTGGTTGTTTGGACAGAAGCAAGGCAAGCAAGGCAGGCTTGTGCATCAACATTGTGCAGAAAGTAGAAAGACTAATAAGGTGTACCCAGGACTGGTACCCAGGACCGCAGGGACCTGTTGTAATGAATATGTTAAGTGCTTGTCATTAGCATATCTTTGTTGCTGTGTGACCATGCATTCCTGAATATTTGAAAACCTATTGGTGCCTTATGTAACTTTGAACTGCTGCCTCCAATCTTGCTTACATTATAAATTAGCTTTGTGAATGCTTTATTTTTTTTATCTCTCTGAATCACTGCATGTTCCACATTAGTGAAGCCCACCTTAATGAGATTGTATTCTATGTCTTTAAGTTAAATTTTCTTTTCACTTCTCTTTGGTTTTCTAATTTGACTAAGGTTTAAAATATTGTTAGTTCACCTCACTTTGTGCTTCATAAACTCTGACCTCTTTGTAGCCTCCAACACCAGATGGTTTCTTTTAATTGTCCAGGACTTAAAATGTGCCGTACATTCTCCTAAATGTTCTCCCACCCCTGCCCACCTGGTGAACTCCCACTTATGCCACAAAACGCTGCCCTCTGCTCATCTGTGATGAAGCCTTCCCCACTCCCACCTGAGGAACACCATTTTTGAATCGAGTGATTAGGGGAAATACTGCTTTTCCTGGGGAACTGGAATGCTTCATCCTTTCTGATAATGAATACGTTTGTGTCTGGCTATGTCAGTCTTCTTCCTTCTAGTTGAAAGGAAGCTCAGGGCTAAACCACTTTAGCGAGGTCTTGAGGTGCCATAGGAACAAAGGCCCCACCACAGGCAGCCTGAATGTGGCTCTCGGGTCACCAGCTGCCAGGCTTCAGACAATCTGTTAAGTCTCAGTTTTATCATCTGTAAAATGGGAATAACGGGGGGCGGAGCAAGATGGCCGAATAGGAACAGCTCCAGTCTCCAACTCCCAGCACGAGCGACACAGAAGACCGGTGATTTCTGCATTTTCAACTGAGGTACTGGGGTCATCTCACTAGGGAGTGCCGGACAATCGGTGCTGGTCAGCTGCTGCAGCCTGACCAGCGAGAGCTGAAGCAGGGCGAGGCATCGCCTCACCTGGAAGTGCAAGGGGGAAGGGAATCCGTTTTCCTAGCCAGGGGAACTGAGACACACAACACCTGGAAAATCGGGTAACTCCCACCCCAATACGGCGCTTTAAGCAAAGAGGCACACCAGGAGAATATATCCCACGCCTGGCCGGGAGGGTCCCACGCCCACGGAGCCTCCCTCACTGCTAACACAGCAGTCTGCGGTGATATATCCACAAGGCAGCAGCGAGGCTGGGGGAGGGGCGCCCGCCATTGCTGAGGCTTAAGGAGGTAAACAAAGCCGCTGGGAAGCTCGAATTGGGTGGAGCTCACAGCAGCTCAAGGAAGCCTGCCTGTCTCTGTAGACTCCACCTCTGGGGACAGCGCACAGCTGAAGACCAACAGGGGAAACAGCGGGGGGCCGGTGCAGATGCGAACGACTCTGACAGCTTTGGGGAGAGCTGTGGATCTCCCAACTCGGAGGTTGAGATCTGAGAACGGACACACTGCCTGCTCAGGTGTGTCCCTGACCCCTGAGTAGCCTAGCTGGGAGAAATCCCCCACTAAGGGCAGTCTGACACCCCACACCTCACAGGGTGGAGTACACCCCTGAGAGGAAACTTCCAAAGGAAGAATCAGACAGGTACACTCGCTGTTCAGCAATATTCTATCTTTGGCAACCTCTGCTGCTGATACCCAGGCAAACAGGGTCTGGAGTGGACCTCAAGCAGTCTCCAACAGACCAACAGACAGTCCTTCTGACTGTCAGAAGGAAAACTATCAAACAGGAAGGACACCTATACCAAAACCCCATCAGTACATCACCACCATCAAAGACCAGAGACAGATAAAACCACAAAGATGGGGAAGAAGCAGGGCAGAAAAGCTGGAAATTCAAAAAATAAGAGCGCATCTCCCACTGCAAAGGAGCGCAGCCCATCGCCAGCAACGGATCAAAGCTGGTCAGAGAATGACTTGGACGAGAGGAGAGAAGAAGGCTTCAGTCCATCAAACTTATCAGAGCTAAAGGAGGAATTACGTACCCAGCGCAAAGAAACTAAAAATCTTGAAAAAAGAGTGGAAGAATTGACAGCTAGACTAATTAATGCAGAGAAGATCATAAACGAAATGACAGAGATGAAAACCATGACACGAGAAATATGTGACAAATGCACAAGCTTCAGTAACCGACTCGATCAACTGGAAGAAAGAGTATCAGCGATTGAAGATCAAATGAATGAAATGAAGCGAGAAGAGAAACCAAAAGAAAAAAGAAGAAAAAGAAATGAACAAAGCCTGCAAGAAGTATAGGATTACGTAAAAAGACCAAATCTACGTCTGATTGGGGTGCCTGAAAGTGAGGGGGAAAATGGAACCAAGTTGGAAAACACTCTTCAGGATATCATCCAGGAGAACTTCCCCAACCTAGTAGGGCAGGCCAACATTCAAATTCAGGAAATACAGAGAACGCCACAAAGATACTCCTCGAGAAGAGCAACTCCAAGACACATAATTGCCAGATTCACCAAAGTTGAAATGAAGGAAAAAATCTTAAGGGCAGCCAGAGAGAAAGGTCGGGTCACCCACAAAGGGAAGCCCATCAGACTAACAGCAGATCTCTCGGCAGAAACTCTACAAGCCAGAAGAGAGTGGGGGCCAATATTCAACGTTCTTAAAGAAAAGAATTTTCAACCCAGAATTTCATATCCAGCCAAACTAAGTTTCATAAGTGAAGGAGAAATAAAATCCTTTACAGATAAGCAAATGCTTAGAGATTTTGTCACCACCAGGCCTGCCTTACAAGAGACCCTGAAGGAAGCCCTAAACATGGAAAGGAACAACCGGTACCAGCCATTGCAAAAACATGCCAAAATGTAAAGACCATCGAGGCTAGGAAGAAACTGCATCAACTAACGAGCAAAATAACCAGTTAATATCATAATGGCAGGATCAAGTTCACACATAACAATATTAACCTTAAATGTTAATGGACTAAATGCTCCAATTAAAAGACACAGACTGGCAAACTGGATAAAGAGTCAAGACCCATCAGTCTGCTGTATTCAGGAGACCCATCTCACATGCAGAGACATACATAGGCTCAAAATAAAGGGATGGAGGAAGATCTACCAAGCAAATGGAGAACAAAAAAAAGCAGGGGTTGCAATCCTTGTCTCTGATAAAACAGACTTTAAACCATCAAAGATCAAAAGAGACAAAGAAGGCCATTACATAATGGTAAAGGGATCAATTCAACGGGAAGAGCTAACTCTCCTAAATATATATGCACCCAATACAGGAGCACCCAGATTCATAAAGCAAGTCCTTAGAGACTTACAAAGAGACTTAGACTCCCATACAATAATAATGGGAGACTTCAACACTCCGCTGTCAACATTAGACAGATCAACGAGACAGAAAGTTAACAAGGATATCCAGGAATTGAACTCATCTCTGCACCAACCGGACCTAATAGACATCTATAGAACTCTCCACCCCAAATCCACAGAATATACATTCTTCTCAGCACCACATCGCACTTATTCCAAAATTGACCACATAATTGGAAGTAAAGCACTCCTCAGCAAATGTAAAAGAACAGAAATTATAACAAACTGTCTCTCAGACCACAGTGCAATCAAACTAGAACTCAGGACTAAGAAACTCAATCAAAACCGCTCAACTACATGGAAACTGAACAACCTGCTCCTGAATGACTACTGGGTACATAATGAAATGAAAGCGGAAATAAAGATGTTCTTTGAAACCAATGAGAACAAAGATACAACATACCAGAATCTCTGGGACACATTTAAAGCAGTGTGTAGAGGGAAATTTATAGCACTAAATGCCCACAAGAGAAAGCAGGAAAGATCTAAAATTGACACTCTAACATCACAATGAAAAGAACTAGAGAGGCAAGAGCAAACACATTCAAAAGCTAGCAGAAGGCAAGAAATAACTAAGATCAGAGCCGAACTGAAGGAGATAGAGACACAAAAAACCCTCCAAAAAATCAATGAATCCAGGAGTTGGTTTTTTGAAAAGATCAACAAAATTGACAGACCGCTAGCAAGGCTAATAAAGAAGAAAAGAGAGAGGAATCAAATAGATGCAATAACAAATGATAAAGGGGATATCACCACTGACCCCACAGAAATACAAACTACCATCAGAGAATACTATAAACGCCTCTACGCAAATCAACTAGAAAATCTAGAAGAAATGGATAATTTCCTGGACACTTACACTCTCCCAAGGCTAAACCAGGAAGAAGTTGAATCCCTGAATAGACCAATAGCAGGCTCTGAAATTGAGGCAACAATTAATAGCCTACCCACCAAAAAAAGTCCAGGACCAGATGGATTCACAGCTGAATTCTACCAGAGGTACAAGGAGGAGCTGGTACCATTCCTTCTGAAACTCTTCCAATCAATAGAAAAAGAGGGAATCCTCCCTAACTCATTTTATGAGGCCAACATCATCCTGATACCAAAGCCTGGCAGAGACACAACAAAAAAAGAGAATTTTAGACCAATATCCCTGATGAACATTGATGCAAAAATTCTCAATAAAATACTGGCAAACCGGATTCAGCAGCACATCAAAAAGCTTATCCACCATGATCAAGTGGGCTTCATCCCTGGGATGCAAGGCTGGTTCAACATTCGCAAATCAATAAACGTAATCCAGCATATAAACAGAACCAAAGACAAGAACCACATGATTGTCTCAATAGATGCAGAAAAGGCTTTTGACAAAATTCAACAGCCCTTCATGCTAAAAACGCTCAATAAATTCGGTATTGATGGAACGTACCTCAAAATGATAAGAGCTATTTATGACAAACCCACAGCCAATATCATACTGAATGGGCAAAAACTGGAAAAATTCCCTTTGAAAACTGGCACAAGACAGGGATGCCCTCTCTCACCACTCCTATTCAACATAGTGTTGGAAGTTCTGGCTAGGGCAATCAGGCAAGAGAAAGAAATCAAGGGTATCCAGTTAGGAAAAGAAGAAGTCAAATTGTCCCTGTTTGCAGATGACATGATTGTATATTTAGAAAACCCCATTGTCTCAGCCCAAAATCTCCTTAAGCTGACAAGCAACTTCAGCAAAGTCTCAGGATACAAAATTAATGTGCAAAAATCACAAGCATTCTTATACACCAGTAACAGACAAACAGAGAGCCAAATCAGGAATGAACTTCCATTCACAATTGCTTCAAAGAGAAGAAAATACCTAGGAATCCAACTTACAAGGGATGTAAAGGACCTCTTCAAGGAGAACTACAAACCACTGCTCAGTGAAATCAAAGAGGACACAAACAAATGGAAGAACATACCATGCTCATGGATAGGAAGAATCAATATCGTGAAAATGGCCATACTCCCCAAGGTTATTTATAGATTCAATGCCATCCCCATCAAGCTACCAATGAGTTTCTTCACAGAATTGGAAAAAACTGCTTTAAAGTTCATATGGAACCAAAAAAGAGCCCGCATTGCCAAGACAATCCTAAGTCAAAAGGACAAAGCTGGAGGCGTCACGCTACCTGACTTCAAACTATACTAGAAGGCTACAGTAACCAAAACAGCATGGTACTGGTACCAAAACAGAGATATAGACCAGTGGAACAGAACAGAGTCCTCAGAAATAATACCGCACATCTACAGCCATCTGATCTTTGACAAACCTGAGAGAAACAAGAAATGGGGAAAGGATTCCCTATTTAATAAATGATGCTGGGAAAATTGGCTAGCCATAAGTAGAAAGCTGAAACTGGATCCTTTCCTTACCCCTTATACGAAGATTAATTCAAGATGGATTAGAGACTTAAATGTTAGACCTAATACCATAAAAACCCTAGAAGAAAATCTAGGTAGTACCATTCAGGACATAGGCATGGGCAAGGACTTCATGTCTAAAACACCAAAAGCAACGGCAGCAAAAGCAAAAATTGACAAATGGGATCTAATTAAACTAAAGAGCTTTTGCACAGCAAAAGAAACTACCATCAGAGTGAACAGGCAACCTACAGAATGGGAGAAAATTTTTGCAACCTACTCATCTGACAAAGGGCTAATATCCAGAATCTACAAAGAACTCAAACAAATATACGAGAAAAAAACAAACAACCCCATCAAAAAGTGGGCAAAGGATATGAACAGACATTTCTCAAAAGAAGATATTCATACAGCCAACAGACACATGAAAAAATGCTCATCATCACTCGCCATCAGAGAAATGCAAATCAAAACCACAATGAGATACCATCTCACACCAGTTAGAATGGCAATCATTAAGAAGTCAGGAAACAACAGGTGTTGGAGAGGATGTGGAGAAATAGGAACACTTTTACACTGTTGGTGGGATTGTAAACTAGTTCAACCATTATGGAAAACAGTATGGCGATTCCTCAAGGATCTAGAACTAGATGTACCATATGACCCAGCCATCCCACTACTGGGTATATACCCAAAGGATTATAAATTATTCTACTACAAAGACACATGTACACGTATGTTTATTGCGGCACTATTCACAATAGCAAAGACTTGGAATCAACCCAAATGTCCATCTGTGACAGACTGGATTAAGAAAATGTGGCACATATACACCATGGAATATTATGCAGCCATAAAAAAGGATGAGTTTGCGTCCTTTGTAGGGACATGGATGCAGCTGGAAACCATCATTCTTAGCAAACTATCACAAGAAGAGAAAACCAAGCACCGCATTTTCTCACTCATAGGTGGGAACTGAACAATGAGATCACTTGGACTCGGGAAGGGGAACATCACGCACTGGGGCCTATTATGGGGAGGGGGGAGGGGGAGGAGGGAGGGATTGCATTGGGGAGTTATACATGATATAAATGATGAATTGATGGGTGCTGACGAGTTGATGGGTGCAGCACACCAACATGGCATAAGTATACATATGTAACAAACCTGCACGTTATGCACATGTACCCTTGAACTTAAAGTATAATAGAAAAAAAAAAAAATGGGAATAACGTCCAGTTCTTACACTCAAAATGTGTGTTCTCGAATCAAGCAATGCCCAATTACTCTTAACAGGTTGAAGTATCTCAGTATATACACTGCCTGCTTTGTTTTTGATCTGCACTCCTCTGGTCTCTTTTTTTTTTTTTTTTAATTGCCTTGTTCTCTACTTGACATTATAATTCCTTGGTCCAAAATCTCTATTCCTATTTTTATCATCATTTCGTTTTCTACATTTACAGTGTAAGCCACCTAAAGTCATTTGGTGAACTGGCCGAGATATACTGAAGTAAGTGATTCTATTTTTAAAATGGTTGGAAGTCCCCAGTGTTGTTGGCCAGGAAGTCGTGGCGCTCAGTTCCTCCCACTTCCTCCCCTTCTCCTCCAGGTTCAGGACAGTAGAGCAGACCCACAGGGATCCTGCAGCAGATGGGAGAGCACGGCTTTATTAGTATACTGGCAAAACTTTCATGCCTCATTGCACTGTTCTGCCAAAAGCAGGTTTGAAAAACATGGCTTAGGCTCAAGGCCAAAATGGAAACTTCTTCCTCCAGCTTAAATCTAGTTGCAGGGATCCAGGGAACCAGATGTAGCTATAGAGATAGGAAAAGCCATGGCAAGTGGCCACTGAATGTACTCATCCAAACAGATTTCACCAAGCATCACATCAGTGGGGAAGCCTTACAGACCCCAGGTCATGGGTCCCCATTCCACAGGTTTACATTAATCTGAGACTAAGGTTCAGGTATCAGCGATTGGAACGCTCCCTGGATGGTTCCACGGTGTAGCCAGGGTTGAAACCACTAAGCCACTGAGCCCCTCAGCAGGCAGGTGGTACATCCTGGAGTGGCGGAGGAAGTAGAGGCCAGGACTCTCAGAACCCTATAAATGAAGAAATAGCTGGCAAGAAAATGCACCAAAAAATGGATTTTTGAAGCAGTTGCCCCACCCAATAGTAAAACATGGCTCAGCAATGGAAAGTCAGGTTCTGATCAGTTGAATGGGTCTCTCTTCCTTTGTTTTGCGAGATGTGAGTGAATGGGAAGGAGAGAGATCAATTATGTTCTTAGCAGTATTCTGGAGTGAGGAGGGGCATGGGATCTCTCCTGTGCCGAAAGTCAGTGTTGCTCACAGAGAGACCTGTGTCCTTGTCCCTGCTTCTGTTTCTGGGGATGTAGTGAGCATCCTGCAGCTCCATTTGCCCTGGGAGACCTCAGCACTGCAGGTTGCCATGGGGCCTGACAGGTTCGTGCAGAACTGCCACAGTATAGGCACAACTGTGGAAGCTTCCAGCTCAGCGTCTTGATTCAGGAAATGTTTCTTTTGATATCCATACTCGGATCAGTGATTGAGGGATGAGTTGCACTCCCCAATTTATTGTATCCCACTCCTAAAGAATGGAGAAGAGCAGAAAAAGGAAACAAAGTGCTCCGGTTCAGGACATGTGTTAGTCCATTCTCATACTGCTATAAGGAGCTACCTGAGATTGGGTCATTTATAAAGGAAAGAAGTTTAATTGACTCACAGTTACACATGGCTGGGGAGGCATCAGGAAACTTACAATCATGGCAGAAGGTGACAGGGGAGCAAGGCACATCTTGCATGGTGGCAGTAGGAGAGAAAACCAAACACTTTTAAACCATCAGATCTCCTGAGAACTCACTCACTGTCTCGAGAACAGAATGGAGTAAACTGGTCCCATGATCAAATCACCTCCCACCAGCTCCCTCTGTCGAAACGTGGGGATTACAATTTGGGATGATATTTGGGTGGGGTCACAGAGCTAAACCATGTCATTCTGGCCCTGGGCCCTCCCGAATCTTACGTTTTTCTCACATTTCAAAACACAATCATGCCTTCCCCACAGTCCCCCAAAGTCTTAACTCATTCCAGCATTAACCCAAAAGTCCGAGTTCAAATTCTTGTCTGAGACAAGGCAAGTTCCTTCTGTCTATGAGCCTGTAAAATCAAAAGCAAGTTAGTTACTTCCAAGATAAAATGGGGATATAGGCATTGGGTAGATGCTCCCATTCCAAATAGAGAAAATGGCTAAAACAAAGGGGCAATAGGCCCCATGCAAGTCTGAAACCCAGCAGGGCAACCATTAAATCTTAAAGCTCCAACATAGTCTCCTTTGACTCTGTGTCTCACATCCAAGGCATGCTGTCGCAAAGGTTGGGCTCCCAAGGCTTTGGGCAGCTCTGCCCCTGTGGCTTTGCAGGGTACAGTCCCCATGTGACCCCACCCAAATATGATGGCTGCTTTCACAGGCTGGTGTTGAGTACCTGCAGCTTTTCCAGGTGCATGGTGCAGGCTGTCAGTGGATCTATCATTCTGGGGTCTGGAGGAAAGTGGCCCTTTCTCACAGCTCTGCTAGGCAGTGCCCCAGTGGGGACTCTGAGAGAGGGTCCCAACCCCATGTTTCTTCTCTGCATTGATTGCCCTAGTCGAGGTTCTCCATGAGGGCTCCACCTCTGTAGCAGACTTCTTTCTGGACACCCAGGCATTTCCATACATCCTCTGAAATCTAGAGACAGGTTCCCAAACCTCAACTCTTATCTTCTGCACACCCAAAGGCCCAATGCCACATATAAGCTGCCAAAGCTTGGGGCTGGCACCCTCTAAAGCTGCATGGCAGCCCCAGGTGTCATTGGTTCCATCTCCTCGTGTCTGTAATTTCAGGAGTCCCCTCTGGGAACTTTGGGTAAAATGTAACTATTGATATGCATCTTGGAAGTGGATGACTGGGCATGGTGTCACGTAAAAATCGTGGGTGTCAACAGAAATAGCTTATTTATTAATATTAACCTCAGCATAGAACACCTCCTGTGGGCCACAATACCTTGGTTTGGGAAGCAAATTCACAGTGTGGAATTGTGGAAAGGGCTTGGATGTTGCCAAATGGGACACCTGAAATGAAATCCCAGCTCTTCAACTTGGAAGTTGTGTGATCTTGGGCAAGTTAGCCAACCTCTCTGGCTTCAATTTCACTCTTCTCTAAAAAGATGAAGGTATTTCTTGTTGCTGTAACGAGTAAATAAAATAATGTGTAAATAGTGCAGCCTACTTAGGACATGAGTGCTGAACAAAAGATCACCCCCCATCTCATCTTTCTCAAATGCACCTTTTTAGATTTTCTTTTGATGATTTTCCCCTGGAGGAATTAAATTACTGAAATTTTTGTTTCTGACATTCATTCATTCATCTTCTCATTCATTCATTTAATAAACAATTTGTATATTCTATTCCCCCTCCCTCAAACGCAGCTCTTTCCCCTCCACACCTACTGTAGCTGTGTCTCCTTTACATGTCTCTTTTTTCAAAAAGCAACTGACAACCCATTTCCTGGCCCCACCTCTCCCACATTCTTCTAGCACATGGTCCTGTCTCCCTTGTAGTGCTGAGCACTGTTGTGACAGTACAGGGGTTGGGCCCTGCTTTTGATTAGTGCCTGTTTCTCGTGGTGAGTTCCATGAGGACAACAAGAAGTTCCTTTTGCTCTGTTATTTCTTCAGTGCCTACCATACTGCCTGGCACACAGCACTCAATCATTATTCACTGCAGCCTAGAAGTTCTCATTCCTAATTTTGTTGTCATTCCTGATTTTTCTGTTCCAACCCAGATCCCTCAGATCATTCCTTTGCTTCCATGTGCTCACCTTCCCCAGCCTCATTATGCATCACCTCCAAGAGCGATCACTTAAACCTACTTTAGGGGGCCACCCTTGCACTCCTGCAGAGATGCAAGTGCCTGGGAATTCACACACCCCTCCCAGGTGGCCCCATAGCTAGTGACTGGTGGGCCCAGAACTGTGAGAGCCCAGCTGTCTTGCATTGAGGTGCAAAGTCATAACGCATTCTCCATAACACAAAGTCATAACGCATTCTCCAGAGAACCTGGTTTGATCAGGCTGAAGCTGGGTCTTGCTGACACCACACTGTAGCTTCTTTTCCCTGCTGGTCTCCAGGAAGCACTCTTTAATAAATCACTTGCAGATGAAGCCTCATCTCAAGGTCTGCATCTGGAAGAACCCAACTAAGAAAGTTGCATATTTGAAAGAGCAGAATCATGGACAGAAGTGTATTAATAGATATCTTGAGTTGGCTGGAGTCCTACAAGTTAACTAGAGATCTCCATAATTCATTTATTGAACATGTGTTCTGTGCTGGGACTGTGCTGGGCTGCAGATGGGGAAACTGAGGCTCAGATAAGGGAAGTGGTTTGTCTAGGGTCGCAGAACACATGAGTGGTAGTGACAAGACAACAGAGTGTCCTGAGGTTTTTTGTTTGTTTTTGGGTTTTTTTTTTTTTTTTTTTTGAGATGGAGTCTCACTGTGTTGCCCAGGCTGGAGTGCAGTGGCGCGATCTCGGCTCACTGCAACCTCTGCCTCCTGGGTTCAAGTGATTCTTCTACCTCAGCCTCCCGAGTAGCTGGGACTATAAGGTGCCTGCCACCACGCCAGGCTAATTTTTGTGTTTTTAGTAGAGATGGGGTTTCACCTTATTGGCTAGGCTGGTTTCGAACTCATGACCTTGTGATCTGCCCGCCTCAGCCTTCCAAAGTGCTGGGATTACAGGTGTGAGCCACTGCTCCTGGCGTGTCCTGGGTTTTAAGCAAAATACAGTATCAGTTCTGGTTCTTCGTCCTCCTTTATGGACCACTCATAGGGAGGGGCTCTCAGGGCTCCTGCCTCTTTGCCTCTTGATGGCTAATTTTTCTATCAACTTGAGTGGTCTACAGTTTGCTGCAATAGCTGGCAAAATCATTTCTGGGTGTGTCTGTGAGGGTGTTTCCAGAGCAGATTAGCATTTGAATCAGTAGACTAAGTAAACAAGATTATTCTCCCCAGTATGGGAAGTCATCATCCAACCCCTGGAGGGCCCGAATGGAACAAAGAGCAGGTGGAAGAGCACATTTTCCCTCTCTTCTAGAGCAGGGACATCCACCTTCTTCTGTCCTTGGACTCTCAGAGCTCCAGGTCCTCAGACCTTGGGACTGGGACCTGTATCATTGCCTCTCCTGGTCCTCAGGCCTTTGGACACCACTGGGACTTATGTCGCTGCCTCTCCTTTGCCTTCAGACTGAATCACAACACTGGCTTTTCTGGTGTCCAGCTTGCAGATGACAACAGTAGGACTATGGATGCAGTACAATCTCCTTCATCCTGTGAGCCAATGTCTATAATAAATCTCTTGGATCTGTAAATCTCTTATTGTTTCTGGTTCTCTGAAGGAGCCTAACTAATACACCTCCCCTCCCTCATTCTCTCCAAAGACATGGCAAGGTTCAGGGCACACAGAGACAGGGAGGAGGGGTTGCTCCAGTTATCACTGACAGCACTGTGGGTGTGTGGAGCCTGAGGGCCTCCCTGGCTGGCTTCTCTCGGTCTCCCCAGTCTCTGGCTGTGGCAGATATGGTTTTCCATCTCTGTTGAGCTGTAATTTCAGAGATTTGGGGCTGCAGAGGTAGAGGTGACAGAGGAGTGAGTGAGGTGGCAGCAGTGACAGTTCTAGACCAGGCGTGTGTGTGTGTGTGTGTGTGTGTGTGCATTTAGTGTTGTTTGAACTGTGTAAGCCTGGGATTGGGCAGTGCCCATGTTCTATACTCTGGGCCTTGGGGAGATATCCGTTCTTGCCTTGGAGGAATTCTCTTTTGCTAATTCTCATCTCCCTTCCTCCTTCCATCTGGTTACTGGGACAAAAAGTTAGGGCAGGATCCTGGGCCAAAGGAATGGAAGAGGCTTTAATTAGCCCACTTGGGCTGCCTCTACCAAGGTCAAAAGGAATATTCTGCGCACCAGGTGCCCTAGCCCAGTCCAGTCAATGTGGGGCCAATACTTTCCAGTTGGAGGTTGAACCAAAAAGCTTTATAGTACTACACCAACAGATTTGGTTTAGAGTGTCCCCTTTGCTATTTCCTTCTCAAGCCTGTGACAGTGATAGAGAAGTAGTTATGGGTCACAGTCAATTATCTTCCTATGTCATCATACCCAGCAAAAAAGCAAAAACCACAAATAACCCTTGGAAGCTAATGAAAGTGTTGACTTTCTTCTCTTAGGGTAATTAATCAGAATCTTCCTTTTCACTCCTGATTCCCCTCCACAGTAGGATAGTCCTAGGAGAGGCAGTGGCTTCCATGGGAGGGTATTTGCAGGAATATCCCACTAAATATTCAACTTTAAATATCCTCCACTGTTTCCCACTGCTCTGGAGAGCCCCCGTACCCCTCAGGAACAATAACGTGGTCAAGAGTTTACGACGGTTGTTGCTTGGAGAGATCACAGCAATTCCCCAGTCTTGAGCTAATGACAGAGGCGTGACTTCTCCCAACAACAGTCAATTACCTCTCAGTAGTGGTGGTTGGTGGCTGGCGACAGAGTGCCTGGCAGATGGATAGGCTGGTGAATGGAGGCCTCAGTAATTGAAATGACGAATGGTGAGTCATGCACACACAAGCAGAGTGGGAGTAGCTGCGGAGGGGCATATGAAAAGGCCCATCTGCAAAACATTTCCATAAACCCAGATCTGTTTCTGCTGAAGTGAGGCAGCATCTGCCAGAACCATTCTGCACCCACGAAGACAAAGACACATCCAAGAAGGAGCCTGCCCCTGGGTCTGGGAGAGAACAAGCTCAAGGGCTGGGGTTTGGGTCTGGAGCGCCTCCATCTTCTCTCCTACTTATACCAATCATTATTTTCTCTTTAACTCCTTCTGTATCATTCTTCCCACCCAAAGTGCCATTCCAGACCAACCCGTTCTTGACCCAATTGTTTCTGAACTGCTTTAGATGCTTCTGGACTTTGTTAGTCTTAGTGAGGTCAGCAAATTATGGCTCATGGGGCAAATCTGGAGTGCCATACATTTTAGTAAGTGGAGTCCTGTTGGAACACAGTCACATGCCTTCATTTATGTATCCTGTGTGGCTGCTTCTATGCTGCCATGGCAGTGCAGAACAGCTGGGACAGAGACAGGATGACCCAAGAGCCTGAACCAATTCCTTCTGAACTGTATTCCTCTGGATCCACCCTAGCCCTGTGATATGGTGGCTGTGTCCCCACCCAAATCTCATCTTGAATTGTAGCTCCCATAGTCCCCATGCATCATGAGAGGGACTCAGTGGGAGGTAATTTAATCATGGAGGTGGGTTTTCCTATGCTGTTCTCATGATAGTGAATAAGTTTCATGAGATCTGGTGGGTTCATGGTTTTATAAAAGGCAGTTCCCTTGCACATGCTCTCTTGCCTGCCACCATGTAAGACGTGACTTTGCTCTTCCTTCACCTTCTGCAATGATTGTGAGGCCTCTCCAGCCATGTGGAACTGTGAGTCCATTAAACTTCTTTTTCTTTGTAAATTACCCAGTCTCAGGTATTTCTTCATAGCAGTATGAAAATGGACTAATACACCCTGGGACATTTGTCCCAGCCCAGGAGAGTGGCAGAGACCAGAGAGGGAAAATACTATTTTCTCAAAAATGCAGTCTCACATGCAGTCTCAGAGAAGAAGAAGGGTCCCTCATTGGGAAAGAGGACTGTGATCACTTTTTGCTGCCTGCTCTGGGAGTTCCACGATGGAGTTGCATGACCTGTGTCATATGTTTGTTTTTTCTCTTCTGGACATTTCATTTTGTTACTTTTCTTTTGCTTGTCCTCTGCTTTTAAAATCCCCACTTCCCTCTCTATACATTTATTCACAAAGGAAGTGTTTTCTGGGTTGATGTTATGGTACAGGCATGGCTGTATCTATCAGTCAGGATGGGCTAAGCTATGCTACAGTAAAAAACAATCCCCAGTTTTCAATGGCTTAAAAGAACAGAGGTCTCTTTCTTGTTGGATATACTACTACAGTATGTCCAGCCTGGCCTGGGAGAAGGCCCTGCTCACCAGGTGATTCAGGAATGTAGGTTGATGGTACCTCTTGAGCCCTGACCATGTGAGGGCCTGAGGAAAAGGGAACTCAGCCCAGAAGTGGCCCACACCCATTTATTTTCCCCATTAGTTGGTTTACATGGCTTCCTCCAGCCACAGGGAGTCAGAAAATAAATTTATACCCCTTGCCTAGAAAGGAGCGCCAGATATTGCTGAGTAGAATGATTGATCATCAAACACTGGTGCTATGGAAGTAAATAAGAACAAACCATGGTCTGGGCTCTGGAGGAGAACCGAGTCTCGTACATGATTTATTGAGTTCTTACGATATGTACAACACTTTGTAGTTGTTACGGGATTTGATCTTCACATTAGTCATGAGAAGTTTTCTAACTTCAATTTCAGGGCAGAAAACTTAGTGCTGGCAAAACTAAATGACTTTATTAATATCACTCAGCTGGTAGGACTTGAAGGCAAATTCTGGTTTCAAAATATGAGCTCTGTGTGGTGCCCCAAGGATTCATGTCTCCTTACTTGAACGTTGGATTTCCACCCATGACATCCTGAATGCTGCTGATTGACGCGGTAGTCTCGGGGTCTCTTAGATATTCTGGGTAGGGGAGAATTCAGTGATCACCCCATGGTGGGAAGGGAAAAGATCAGAGATTAATTTGGGTAAATCCATTCTGGCTTGATTCACCCAAATCAAGCCCATCTGGTAAATATGATTGTTTTGTCTTGTGTCAGATAAATGATCACGATGCCTCACAAGCGATCTTCATAAAACTTCATTCTTTATAAACCTTTTCCCTGCTCAGTGGGCCTCATCAGTGATTCCTCATTGCCTTCAGGAAGAAGTCTAGTTTTCTTTGATTTTCAAAGTCCTGCTCAGTTGGGCACATGCCCCTCTCATGGCCCCTTTTCCTTGTCCAGTGTGCTCTGTCTGGAGCTTCCAACCCAGCTGCCTCCCCTCAGCACTTCTGCATATGGAGAGATTCAGGTAACAGAAAATTGTGAGTCTGGACTAACATATTAACAGTAGGGTGGATGGAGGGGTTGAAATATTGGGAGACTTATGTGTCAGGAAATAGAGTTTACATTTCTTTTTTTTTCTTTCTTTTGAGAAAGGGGCTTGCTCTGTCACTCATGCTGGAGTGCAATGGCATAATCACAGCTCACTGCAGCCTCAAAATCGCAGGTTCAGGTAATCCTCCCACCTCAGCCTTTCAGGTAGCTGGGACCACAGGCATGTGCCACCATGCCTGGCCAATTTTTTTGTTTTTGTAGAGATGGGGTCTTGTTGTGTTGCCCAAGCTGTTCTCAAATACTTAGGCTAAAGCAATCTTCCTACCCTGGTCTCCCAGAGTGCTGGGATTATAGGCAAGAGCCACTGTGCCCAGCCTAGAGCTTACAATTTCTTGAATGGGGCAACCAGTGGTCAAAATTCTGAAGACAGTGAAAGGAAGAAAAGTGGGCAAGAGAGTATCTCCATGAAATTGCTTTATCCCCTCAACTGAACTGAATTGATAATGATGATGTTAGAATCCCAGCAGCTGTCATCTACAGCAAGCACCTCTGTGCTGGTCTCTGTGTTAGCTCCCTCATCGACATTATCTCACCTAATTTTCATAAAGTGCCTGGGCCTAGGAAGTGTTTATAATACTGCTGTTGACATTTGAGAAAGTAGGTTGGATACTTTAACAACCTTATCCAAAGCTGCAACATTGAAAAGAAACAGAATCAGGATGTGGCCCCCCCATTGTCTACTTCCAAAGCCTAGACCATTTCCTCTATACCACTGCATCTTCAAGGGCAATAGATTTCCTGTTGCTGACACAGGGATTTAGGTCAAATATGTGAATTTCTAGAGGCCAACTGCCTGATTTGGATGTACCAGCACAATTCCTGGAAGGCTTAAATTATGCGTCCTTGAAGCTCTTCCATTGGAAAGTTGAAATGTCAAACAGACACCCACAGCTCAGCACATATGCACTTCAGGAGCCATTTCCTTGAAATTAGCATCTTGTTACAAAGGCATAATGTTGAAGACTGAATCTCCAGCCTGTGTGTGCTATGTGTCCTCTTCCCCTTGTCTTTCTCCTCCTCCTCCTCTTTCTTCTTCTTCTTCTCCTCCTCCTCCTCCTGTTTTCTTCTCCTCAAGGCTTTCCATATGAGGTCTCTCACCCATTGTTCATACCTTACCCACCTGACCTCTGCCCTTCCCCCTTTCCTAGGCCATGCACAACAGCCTGGGCCTGGTGTTCCCAGTCTTCTTGTGCTTCTTTGTCACTTTTCCTCCATCCCTCTCTGCACATTCACAGCATAGCTAGTCTTTCATCAATATCACAGATAATTCCTTTTCCATGAAGACTTTTCGTGTCCTGCCCTCACCCAAGACAAACCTGCACTGTTGTACTGTTGTGCCCTCTTATGGTGTGCATTATGAACTCTCCTTGTGGGCTATGTCCATGATTCCCTTACTAGACTTCAAATTCCATGAAGGCAGGGACCAGGTGTGAAGTCCACTGTTAGGAGCCCTGCCCTACAGAAGGCATTTGCAGGCATTCAAATTCAAAAACAGATAAATGGGCATTTAATCCATTTTAAACTCTATTTCTTGGAACACTTACAGTATAGTTGCAAAAGTGTTTTTTTATCCAAATATTGGTGAAATAAAACTTTTTTTTTTTTTTTGAGACAAATTATCCCTCTATGCCCCAGGCTGGAATGCAGTGATGTAATCACAACTCACTGCAGCCTTGACCTCCTGAGCTCAAGTGATCCTCCCAGCTCAGCCCCGTGAGTAGCTGGGACTACAGGTATGCACCATCATGCCTAGCTAATTTTTAAATTTCTGTAGAAATGGGGTCTAACTAAGTTGCCCAGGCTGGTCTCAAACTCCTGAGTTTAAGCAGTCCTCCCACTGTAGCCTCCTGAAGTGCTAGTATTACAGGTGTGAGCTGCCATACCCTGCTGGAAATACTTCTTATATCCCCTGTCTTGAAGAGTCCCGTGAATAGTGGCATACCAAAAGCTCTGAGAATTCCTTCAGCGAAGAACTTCATTTTCACTTTTTAAACTAGTAACGAATAAACTTATTTGTCTATTGGCCTGCTTTTCCACACATACACATTACTCCTCAAAACTCTTCCCTAGGCATGCTGTAAGAAAGTAAGACAACAAGGCCTTCCTGGTCCAAGGCTAATGGAAAAGATTTGTAATTTTGGGAGAGAGGAATAGGGAAAGAATGGGAGCTTCAGCTTCCTGGCAGTACAGCTGCCACATGGGGAGAAATAGCAGTTTCAGGAGCCCCCAGAGGTAGTCTTGTCAACAATGGGATGACCAGAAGAGTTTCTTCTCCAAGGAAAGATCCAAACCACTGGAGGTTCCCAGGAGGATGAGGGAGAAGGCACCCATGTGTGAGTCTGGACTCTGTCCGGGGAGTTAGGTGGGGACTAGGGGAGGGTGGGGACAGAGGCTTATTTGCTTGGGGAATAAGAGGCTGTGAAATATGGCCCATCTCCTCCATGCCAGCCTTCTATCTTGTGTTAACTCACCATGCACAATGACCTCATGAGGTCAGCATCATCCCCTCAGGGGAGAAAGAACAAACACAAACAAGCAAATAAACAATCGTGCTTTACAGTGTAGAATACACATTTGTTCATTTGAAAAGTAAACAAACTTGCATTTTACACTGTGAATCACACAAGCTCTAAAATGATCAAGGGACAAGTCTCTCTGATTTTGTTTTTACTTCAGTAAATGGGGCTTTTACAGTTCATTTTTTTTACAGTTCGTTTATTTATTGGGTATTTGCCATAGTATTTTATCTTCATGACAACATTGAGAGTTAAGACTCACCAATGAAAACTGAAGCGGAGGGGGTAATGGTAATTCATTCAACACTCGTGCAGCAAATAATTGTTTAGCTACTACTGTGTGCCAGGTGCTAGTACAGAGCAGGACACAGGTGATTTTATTTAATAGTCTTATTCCCTACTAATCTTTGTTAAGCATTTACTGTGTGTCAGGGACCGCTCTGATGTTTAATACAGGCCATCATTTTTAATCCTCACAATTAATAAGCAAGTAGATGTGATTATTATAGACATTTAGAAGGTGGGGAAACAGAGGCATAACATACAGAAAAACATGTCTAACGTGACACAGCTGCCAAAGGTCAGAACCAGGATTCAGACCTGAGCAGTCAGGGTTATTTGTGCAAGTAATGCTCAGATGGGACATCTCTCAAAACAAGTAATTTTTCCCTACAGCCTGTGGCCTTACTGTCAGCCTTTTAAAGAGCTCTCAAAATGTAAGTCATGATTTTCTGCACCGAGGTGACTATGTGGATCATGTGAAGGGTACGAAAATCGAGGATGAACCGCCGTCCCCCCAAAGGTTTTCCTGCAGAAGCTCCCCCCATGGCTGCTTAATCAAAGTAAACTGGCGCCTCATGAAGTCAGAATGCCCTCCACATCCTGTGATTTCATCCAAACTTTCCAATTTTGTTATCTTAGCAAAGGCCACCAGGCAATTTCTCCCACATTTGTCATCGTCCCTTAAAACATTATATAATTGGAAGTTGCTGTGTTGGTGAGGGTAGGATGACATTTTATGTGCATTGAATTTGGACATAAATGTCATATTTGCACAAGGTTGGGGCTGCTGGCTGTAAGAATAAAATTTCATGAGTGATGAGTTGGCCTGCAAGAGATCTCGATGAGTGAGACGAAACACGCTTTTTATGACCCTGGCAGAGAGAAATCCATGATCGCAGGCAGAAGGTCGGCATTGTTTTTTTAAAATCAAGTGTCTACTTTCTTTGCACTTTCTAATTCTGTCTCTACAGAATATATTCTCTGCATCCTCTGTTCTAAAACTCAGATAAAACCTGATCAGCGCGAATTCACTTAAATAGTTGTATTTAAATAATATATATGTACATATAGATAATCTTGAGGCGCTGTTGTGCATTAGCACTGCTGTTTTCAAGACACTTTTAACCCATTATTTCTTTTCACTGTCATTTAATTCTGGGGCTGCTCTTCGATTCCTTCTTTTCCCTTATCCATCACCTCATTCAGTCCAAGAGCAAATGCTATTGGCCCTGACAGCTTCTGATTCTTCTACTCCTGCCACCAGGCTGTCATCAGCCCTGTCCTGGGTTAAGGTGGAAGCCAACTATGATCATTTTGCTTTCATCCTTGTTTCATACAGTCTATTCTCCATACAGCTGCCAGGGCTGAGCTTCAAACAAGCTTGAGTCAGACCATGCCCCACTTGTTCAAAACCATCCAGAATGAAATCCAGATTCCTTTCTGTTGAGATTGGAGCCTCATAAATAAAACCTCACTTCCTTTTAGCTTCTCCAGCTTAGACACACTTGAGAAATAAGACTAGAAGTGAAGCAGATAGAGATCAATGTGTCATGTTTATTACTGGTGAAGAGGTTATTGATGAACATGGCTTGGGTCTGCCTAGGAAATGGATTTCTTATATGCACCTTGATTAAACTTTCTCCGCTTTAGTAAAAACCTGCTTCTTTAAAATCACAAATGCTTCCTTCTTAGAGAAGCTTCTTGTCTCATTTCTGATTGCAGCCCTCCCACCTATACTTAAGCTGTTAGCTTCTTTTTAAGAAGGCTGCCTTTTTCCTGATTGATTTATGGGGGGATTTATATGTGATGAATATCTTCTTGTAGTTTATAGCTTGTATTTATACTTTATGATGACTTTTGGTTAAAAAATGTTTTAATAAGATTAAATCACCAATTAAATTAAAGATAGTGATTTTATGTCTGCTTTGAAAAACCACTCCCGGCCGGGCGCGGTGGCTCAAGCCTGTAATCCCAGCACTTTGGGAGGCTGAGACGGGCGGATCATGAGGTCAGGAGATCGAGACCATCCTGGCTAACACGGTGAAACCCCGTCTCTACCAAAAAATACAAAAATCTAGCCGGGCAAGGTGGCGGGCGCCTGTAGTCCCAGCTACTCGGGAGGCTGAGGCAGGAGAACGGTGTGAACCCGGGAGGCGGAGCTTGCAGTGAGCTGAGATCCGGCCACTGTACTCCAGCCTGGGCGACAGAGCGAGACTCCGTCTCAAAAAAAAAAAAAAAAAAAAAAACCACTCCCAATCTTGAGGTCACAGTGATATTTTCCTAAATTTTCTTTGAACAGTTTGAAGCTTGGCTTTCACCTATTTAAATTCAGGATTCTGTGCATGGTATGAGGTGCTGATTTTTGTATATGGTGATTGACATGGTTTGGCTCTGTGACCCCACCCAAATCTCATGTCGAATTGTAATTCTTATGCTGGGGGAGGGACCTGGTGGGAGGTGATTGGATCATGGGGGTGGATTTCCCCCTTGCTGTTCTCATGATTGTGAGTGAGTTCTCATGATATCTGGTTGTCTGAAAGTGTGTAATGCTTCCCCCTTGGCTGTCTCTCCCCTGCCACCATGTGAAGATGTGCTTACTTCTCCTTTGCCTTCTGCATGATTCTAAGTTTCCTGAGGCCTCCCCAGCCATGCCTCCTGTAACAGCTTGTGGAACTGTGAGTTAATTAAACCTCTTTTCTTTATAAATTACCCAGTCTCAGGTAGTTCTTTATAGCAGTGTGAGAACAGACTAATACAGTAATGTGTAGGTCCAGGTTCATTTGTTACTTATAGACAACTCACTATTCCAGCATTATTTATTATAGACATTCATGGTCTCTGGGCACCTGCAGTGCCATCTGTCATTTCCTTCTCTGGGTGGGTTTGTCTGTTCTGTTCCAGTGCTCTATTTGTCCAACCCTGCACTACTCCCACACTATCTTAATTATTACAGCTTGACAATAACACAAGGCACTTAAGACGAAGTTAAAAATCACTCATGATCTCATAATCTAAAGACTATCTCTGTCTCAATTTCTTTGGCATTTCCTTTTACTCTTTTGCTTATTTTCAGACGATACTGTATATACAGATTTGAATTTTCATTTTTCCTTAACATTATATGTTGTCACATATTGCCAAGTGCTCCAAATTTTTGTTTTATTGTGAGAGAGGTATGAACAAAGTGTTAAAGTTTTAAGAGGAAGCAAGAGAGCATTTTTATCTTGGGAGAAATCTGAGAAGATTTTATGTCTCCAGACTATATAGTTACATAGATATTTTCTTGTTGATAAATGAGCTGTGACAATACATGAAAAGAGATGGATCGTTGATTTTAAAAAACAACACAAAGACATTGGGAACTGATGGATAGACTGAAAATCTAAACATTGCTTTTCAAATTTTTTAGATGGGAGCAAAGCATTTGCTAAATGGGATCTTCACTGAACTATTTCTTTGGGGACAAACAATGACACAAAAATATGTGGAATCCTTTCTCTTCTGCAGTGGGCCCAGAGCTCTGAGAACATAGTGTTTTAACTGGGGTTCGAAGTCAGAAAGGAAATTTCTTGGAATCTGCAGGGACAGTGATGTGAACTGCAGTTCTTAACAGGTAGTTGATGTATTGATTATGGTTGGTTGGGAGTTTAAAGATCTTTAGTCACTTCAATCAGATATCACATCTGATTTTTATCCCTAATTTTACTGCAGGACTTCTCACATCGTTTTGCCTCCAAATGAACCTATTCAGTCAGCTTCAGTTAAGAACTGGAGGGTAAATGCAGAGGGGGCACCTTTCACGTGAGAACAATTTCCTTTTGATTTCCAATAGAGGCAGTTTCTCCTCTTTAAGTCTCCTGGAGACAGGGGCTTCTTTGTTCTATGAAGTGGCTTCCTATTTGGATTTAACTGAGTTTTTTATTTACAGTCATTTATAAAATCCTTATTGCTTGGCTTCTGCTGGGATGAGATGGGGGAGTGTTAATGGTTTTTGTCATATTTATGCAACATTAGATGTTGTTTAAACCAAAGCTACTCTGTACTTTATTACAATCCTTTAAACCCTCAGAGCAGGCAAAATTGGGCATCTCTAAGAGTCTTAGAGATGATGGGAACTTAGACACAGCTCACCTTGCCTGACTCAGGACTCCCTTCTTTGGTGTTCAAGTCAATATCCATCGAGTGCTGCCTCTAGGCCAGAAGATGGACCTGCACAATTAGATGCCCATTGTGGTCTGCTCACTTTACTCAGTCTGTTTTGTTATAGAATTTTTTTAATTGTGAGAAGATCCTGCCTGTCCCTTGTCCAAAGTTGGCCTGCAAAGAATGTCTACCCATTGGTTCTAGTTTTGCTTTTTGTGATTGCAGAGTGAAAGTCTTGTCCATTAGACTGTGAGTGCCTTGATATTCTAGACTAGTGGTTCTCAAACCTCAGTGTGCATGAGAATCACCTGGAATGCTTGTGAAAGACCAGATCACTGGACCCCACCTCAGAGTTCCTGATTTAGTGGATCTGGGTTTGGAACTAGCGGACTTGCATTTCTAACAAGTCTCTAGGAAATGCTAACGCTGCTGGTTTGGGGAGCCACACTTTAAGAACTGCTTTTAAAAACCAAGGTAATCCCTTTCTCTTGGTACCAGGCACTTTGTTAGGAGCCAAGGATGAAGCAACAGACATAACAGACACAGTGCTTATCCTCATGGAGCATATGGTCCAGCGGAACTTACTGGACATATAAACCATGAAATGAAGTGTTTGTTATAACAAGCAGCAGTTGAGAAGCTCTGAGAATATAAAGTAGGAGAACTTATCTGGCATCAGGGTCTGAGTCAGGGAAGCTTTCTTGCAGAAACCTGAAAAATAGATAGGAGACGTTTGTACGACTGAAAAGAGGAAGGTGGGGAGGGAGAAAAAGAAGCTCTAATGTGAACAGCATGGATGAGGGCACAGCAGAGGGAAGATGGGCAGTGCAGTCTGTACAAGGCACAGAAAGACAGCCAGTGCGATGGATGTGCAGAACACAGCAGGGAAGGCTGAAGGAGCTGGAGGTGCCTTCTGAACTAGCTTAAGAGGGTTAGGTTTGTACTTCAAGGTTAATAGGAAGCCATGAAAACCCCACCAGGCTTTAAACCAGGTGTGGTGGGTGTGATATGAACAGATTTGTTAGTTTATGAAATAAAGTCTTACTTGGCTCTGATTCTGGTGCCTACCATTGTAAGTATAAGTGCATGGAGGAGCTTAAGTGCTCTTTTCCTTGTGTATAGTGAGCGCTCAATAAATATTAATCACTTCACATGGTGTGTATGTGAGTGTGTGTTGAACAAGGCAGCATTTTAGGCATCCATGTGTAGGTGTATGCCAGTGACACAGGAAATAAATACCTTAGGTTCAGCAAAATCGAACTTATGTGGTAGCATGGACTGCCAATGCTCAGCTTCCTTGAGGCTGATTATGCATTGCCTTGTGGGTAACACCATGGCTCTGGGCCCCTTATACAACACATCACTTGAATTACAGATTAAAATGATTTAGGGGAGGCATAATCTTTCATTATTTCAGGCTTAGAGGTAGGATTATGATTGACTGATATAATTTAAAGTCCATAAAAATACTGTTGACCTGTAGAACTGAAATATTTTCAGTTCTGAAGAGCAACGAAGGTGAAGGAGGCAGTGGGGGAGGAAGCATTAAAAATGACATTGACCACAGATTTTGCTGTTACTGAAGTGATACAGGAATGCCAGTCTCCTTTTACTTCATTAGCAGTTTTTTGGAGAACATTGAGATTTGGAAAGAGAGAATGTACAAGTGTGTTTAGGGCATTGGTTAATATATGGTTTCAATTACAAGATTTGGCCCTTGTACTTATGGGGAGTTTCTTAGGGCAGAACAAATATCATAGTCATACGAAGTGGCATCCAAGAGCCATCTGACTTACTGTTTTAATAATTTGGAGAACATAAGATCTCACCAACAATGGGACTTGTCTCTTGAGTCTAATGTCTGGACTTGGGGAAGAACATTTGTCAGAGTCCCCAGTAGAAAGGGAGGAGGACTTGGGGATTTCTCATTCAGGAAGAGACAGTGGAAGGAACAAAAGTGTCAGCTTCAGGTAGCCCTTCATTTGAATGCTGGCTCTTGTTTATTGAGAAAATTAGTCTACCAGAGCTATAGTATTCTCATGCGGTGAAACTACCATGAACCTGACACATAATGAAAATTATACATAGAAGGTCTCAGGATTTCTAAGAATTCTTCTTAAAAGCTGTTATTATTATTATTACTGTTGCTGTTTTTTTTCCTGTGTGATGTATCAGTGGGTCAAGTGCCTCATTACCAACCTTTCAGGACTCTTTAAATTGCTTACATGTATACACCTGCCATTCAAGACCCAGTCCTGGAAGTTACACAGAGGCACTTCTGCTGCATCCCACTGGTAACACAGGCCACTGGACCAGCCAGACTCAAAAGGAAAGTAAATTGATTCCACTTCTTGATGTGAGTAGTGGCAAAGAATCTTGGGGCCATCTTTCATCCAACAAGCTGATTTGTAGTTTTGAAAGATCACTCTGACTGTTATGTGGAAGATGGATTGAGATATGAAAGCAAGTAGCCTATTTAGGAAGTTTCAGTGATGGCGCAGGAAAGAATAACATCTTGGAATAGGCTTGTAATGAAGAAATGGAAAGTAGATGTATTGAAATATGTTTTAGATATATTTAGAACTAACTAGTGGATTGGTTCTTGAGGGTAAGACTGCAAATTCCTTTGGCCAATTCCTGTAGTTAGGACTGTAACCTGAAAGGGAGAGGACATGGCTCCAGGACCCTACC